>NC_071583.1:2321116-2467757 GCF_024509145.1 Vidua macroura
TATTATTTCCTATTAAAGGATAATAAAAAATCTCTTCCCTGCACACACCTGTGGAGCACTTTCTGCCTTGTCTGACACCAGAACAAACACTTCCTGTAAATAACTTTCCAAAGGAGCTGCTAATTATTAACTCAGAGAATTCCAAAAGAGGAGGGAATCAGCATTTCCCAGCAAGAACTTGTCCTGAGAGTGCCATTAAGGCAATCAGCCTGCAAAGCCCACAGCGAGTTGTGAGGAAACCTTTCCATTTGTTCCTTCTCTGCTGAGAATTCTCGGGTTTTTTTGGGTGCATCACCCCAAAAGCAGCAGCCAGGGGAAGCAGCAGGATTCTGGTGAGCTGGCAGCATGTGGAAAGGGGGGCTTGGATGCTCTGGGGGCCGGCAGAGCAGGAAAATGTGGGATGAAAGTGCAATTAATCTGTGTATAGATATGAATTGAGAGCAGTGGAGAGCCTCCAAACATTCACCTGCTGTGCCTGCACCTGGGTCCTGCTGGATTTGGGCTCAGGGACACTCTGGAGCAAAGCCAGCTGCCTGAACATGACCTTGGAGCTCTTTTCCAACCTAAAGAATTCTCTGATACCAAAAGCGATGCAGCCCTTGGGCAAGCAGCACAAACCCTGGATGAGACCCTGAAGCAAAAGTAGCTTATCCAAAAAAGGGTTGTTGAAAATCCCAGCGTTCCTAATTCTAAACTGCTTTCTTGAAAACTCCAGAACTGCTCAGAAGATTATTGCCAACAAATATATTTTGTAGAAACTCAAACATATTTGAATTAAAAAAAAAAAATAGACATTTGCTGTCCAATCAACATCTCATCCCAGTGTTTCACAGCTTTAAATATTTGCACATTAAGTGTGTTTTTCATTAATATTTGTATCTTTTCAATGAAAACAATGATCAAGATTACTTTTAAGCACAATCCTACTTTTAAAATCAAGTGTTAAGTTATGGTGGCATCACCTTGAGGGATTTAACATCCACAAGACCTGCAGAGGTAAAAATCTATTTATGAACTTGAGATTGAGGAGAAAATAAAAAAAAAAAAAAAGAGATTGTGGGAAAAATAAACTGAACACACAGAGCTGAGATTACAGGAAATTAAATAATAGGAGTGCCTGTTATTTTGATAATCTGGGGTGTTTTATCCTGGCTTTCCAACCAAAGCAGAATTTCCAAATGAGGCAATGGGAACTGCCTTTATGCCCTCTGTGCTTGAAAGGTTTAAACACTCTATTTGCAAGACACTTGTTATTACTTTATTTGCTGTAGGTGGATGAATTCTGAATGTTTTGCAGGAAAAAAGGTCCCTGCTGGTTGCTGGGTTTTGTCAGGTTGGGAGAGACGAAATTTCTATTTTCTGCTGTTCTTGGGAGACCTCACTGAGTGGAAAAAAAAAAAAAAAAAAAAAAAAAAAAAGCTTTCACCCTTTACAAAGTGATTTCTCTTATTAATATTTCACAAGGCAGGTCAGAGGATTATGAGCCTCCTCTTGCCGTGGTATTGAACAAATATTTTAAGAAGCCTGGTGGTTTTGCCAAACAGAACATAAACTGATGGATGGCTTAATCTGAGCCCAGCTGGGGCAAGGGAGGAAAACAGAACCACACTGAGGTGGGTGGAATGATGTAACAGAGAGCAAATGGATGGAGAAATCTGGGAAACCCAGAGGGAGGAACCCTTGATTTTAGATAAATACTGTGTAAAGGAAGGAGAAACCCTGCAAATATTAGCCCTAAAAGCTGGAAATCTTTCTTGGCAGCGACTGAGGAGCCTTATTCAGAATAAATGAGGCATTAAAGTACTGTGTGAAAGGCAACTCTCCTGTTTGTTTTCTTAAGAACTCAGATGTTTCTCTTTTTTTATCATCTTTAGCTGTTGGATGATGTTTTCCACGTGGGCGAGTCCAAAGAAGTGAATCCAAGGGTTTCCTGTCATTCCCAAGACAGTTTTTGTTGGCAGAGGAGGTGCCAACCTTCTGTCAGAGGCTTCACCCTGTACTTTTTGATCCCTAAAGTGGCAATAATTAAAGGAAAAATGTCTTGGGAGAAAAAGTCTTAAAGGAAGACTTTATACAGGTAAGAGACACACAAGGAAAAAAAAAAGTAAAAACAAAAATGAGGGTTTTTTTGCTGTCTTGTAATGCATAAAAGAGAAGCAGCAAGGACATACAGCAGGGATATTGTCAGAGGAACTGAATATAAATTTAAAAAAAAGAAGCTTTGTTACTGGTGCAGCTTTACCTGGGGTGGGTTTTGAATTGGTCATCCCAGAATTTCTTGTGGATAATACAATGCTCTTTGAAAAAGAGCAGTTTTAGCAGAGAAATGATAAGTCAGAGATCCTGGCTACACAGGAAAGGCTAAGAAAATTAATTTCAACCTCGCTGCCAGCAAGAAAAGAGAAGAGTCCATAATAACTTAATTAAGTGGTTATAAATAAATGATGAGGAAAGTGTACATAATCAGTCATTTTGGTGCCAATGTTCTTATCACATTGGCACCAAAACTCCAGTGGGAAAAGTGCCTTCCATCCAGGCACCTGAAGCAGTGAAAGGAAAATATAAAAAATTCAGAGCTACTGAACTGAAAGCATCTGTCTCTCTGCATGGACCTTTGACAGTTGTCACAACTCCCTGCGTTGCCTTCCAAAACTAAAACCCCTCTGTAGAAGAGCCTTTTCCCTGATCCTCATGGTGAGGGCCAAATTTGTCTTGTATGAAAATCAGAATTATCCAATCCAAGGGAAGTAAGAAGATTCAGAGATCTTTGAAGAGCAGGTTGAAATATTACTGATTTTTTTTTTTTTTTTCGCCTTGAAATTCTGGGGTATTTTGGTGCAATGCTCCACCTGACCTAGACAAGTAGACCATGAATTGTTACGTTTAGGGGGGGAAAAAAGCCTCATAAAACTCCATAAAAAATTTGCAGGTGGGAATGACACAACTTGATGATTTCAGAGGCTGCCTGGAACAGAGGCTGGGCAGGGTTAAAGGAATAAAGTGGGGATTTATTAAAAGGCCTTCAAAGGATGCACCTTGGGCAGCACAAGAGCCCAGCTGTGGCTACACCCCAGATGGACTCAGAGTCACGAGTTTTGACACTTTTATAAGTTCTGGTCCATTTCCACGTTGGGGTTCATTGCCCAATTCCAGCTCCAGGTGCTGCAGTCCCACCCTCCCAGGTTGCTCTCCTGCATTCCCTGCTGTTTGCACTCTTTGGGCTGAAGCTGCAGCGCTGTCCTTGGTTCTGGGGCTGGAAAAGGATTGTTCTGTGTGCCTGAGCTGTGAGGAGAGCTGCTGCCACTTTATCTGGAGTTCAGAGTCACACCAGTGCAGTGCAGAGCCTGGAGAATATGGAAGCTAAAACTTGAAGGCATCACAGCCATGTGGGAAGTGGTCACTTTGTCACCACATCAGACGCTTGGGTCCCCAAACTCTCAGGTCCCCAAACTCTCCTTCAGGTGCTGGAGCAGGAAAGAGGCTCCAGGAGCTCATCCCCAGCAATCCTCACCCTGCCCTGATTTCACTTCAGCTCCAGTCCCTGCCTTTCAGGGAATGCTTTCCTCCATGGGAACCACACTCTCATCTCGTACAAGCTCCACATTTGATGGGCAGGGCTGAGCAGGAATCAGGAACAGCACGGGAATCACGTCCCGCCATGGGAATCCCAGACAGAGGGAGGAGCAGAGAGGTCAGCACAGGGCATCCCACACTCAAAGGATGGGAAAAAGGAATCAGGCCTGCTCCTCCTCCCTGCCAGCAGAGCATCCCTGCATCCTGAGCAGTCATCATCCCTGCACAGGGCACTTTCTGTCCCTCTCACACCCAGGTTCAAAGGCTCAGCTGTAAAACCAGGAGCCAGCACCAAAATTAGAGAGTGGGAGCTGTGCAGGAATGGTTTTATCTGTGCTCTAAATGGCAAGTTAAAAATTCCCAGCCACCAGCTTCACTCAAAAAGCAATTATTGGAACTGCACTGCCTCCCCTGGCTGCTCTGAGCTGACCAGAGCAAGGATACTGAGCCTTAGGATAAGGAATTACACGCTGGCTTTGGAAGAGATGAAACACCTCCCATGCAGCCACTTCTGTGCCTTTAAAGGTGTTGGTTAACAATTAAAAGAAACCTGTGTCTCCTGATTTTCTCTATTTCTACAGGATTAAAAAGGTAGCTTGGGGACTCCTGTAAAATTTCGCTCAGTTGGTCCTTGGCAAAAATAAGGGAAAAAAAAAAAGTCATTAATTGATAAAATTTAATCTAAAATTCATGCAGAAAGTTGATTTGTGCTCTGGATGAGGTCCTATTTCTGAAGCCTCCAGTAAAAATGAGCAACTGCAGCTCAGCTCATCTTTATTTCATTGAGTTCTGCCTGGACTGTCTCGCTGCACTACTTTTAGTTGTATGGACTTGTCCTTCTCACTGCACAGCGGTACTCAACAAAATTTTGATTTTCTAAGGTAAATTGTGCTTTCCTGACCTGGCAGCTGACCTTCCTGAGCTTCCAGCCACACCTCTAGAAACCATTTAGTGGTGGCTTCACCTCTAGGGGAAAAGTCAGCAGCAATGAGGTCACTTGTCTTTTGATTTGAGAATCAGAAAATCATAGACCGGTTTTAAATTTTAAAGTGGCACCTTTGTCACTGTCTCTCAGAGGACTTTTTGGATGTGGGTGTGTTTGAGGTCACAGAAACCTGGGTTTTGGTGACTTCTGAGTTGTTATACCAGTGATTGTTTGGGCTTCTTGTTATGGTTCCCTGTACATGAAGCCGACAGGTGCTACAGCTGAGTTTAGTTGGCTTTTGAACAAAATTGAAAAAATCCCTATAAAAATTATTGGGAATCTGGTCCATCCATTCAGAAATGTGCTGTATGGAGTGGGGATTTTTGTGGTATTTGGGGAGGGGGGTTGATTGCTTTAAAATTTTTTCTTACAGTTTAAGACTCAAAACCATTAACACAAGTCTGACAGTTTATGCAATGCTCTCAACTGAGCTGCCAGACCAAGACAGCACGGTTTCTAATAGAAAAGAAAAAGGCAGAGCTTACAGGACTCCACTGTTGCTCACCCAACTCATTCCTCTCTGTTTGGATCAATTTTGTTTTCCCATGTGACTGCCCAACACGAGCTGAGAGCAAATCCATCGACCTCAACGCCTTGGGCTGCACCGGGGTGAGGATCCCCTGCAGCTGAGGCCAGAATCCCATTTCCCAAATGGCTGCACCAGCTGTTCCTTCCCAAACCCCAGCCTGGCCTGCTTTCCCCAGGAGCTGCCCGGCCTCTCCCTCTCAGCTCTAAATCTTCAGCCAGACTGGAGCAGCAGTGCCCGAGGGTTGAGTTGGGATCAGGGTATTTTGTCTTGAGCAGAACAAAACATGTTGAGATGGGCTTTTCCTTTTGGCTGCCCAGCCGACCCCATTAATTTTGCTTTTGGAGAGGTGCTCTGTAAAGACTGGGAAAGTAATTTAAGGCTCCTGAGACTTCTTTTGTGTGCTGTTGGAAAGGGAAAGAATTGACTTGTGCAAACAAAGAGGGAATGAGCTACGTGATGCTCCCCTCACACCCCTGCCTCTCTTTCCTGCTCTCTTTCCTCCCTGTTACCTTTGTCTCAATTTTATCTGTTTGGGTGTTCTCATGTTTAATCTCCAAATCGAAAAATAAATGGCAAAACAGGGTCACTTCCAGGGGGATTAATGCTGCTTCCAGGGAGGTTTCCTCTTGTTCTTTCCAAGTGTTATTGACTGACTTAACTACAACTCTGTTTGGATTTAAGTGCCAGGGGAGGTTTGTTATAACCCAGGCCTCCTTCTCTCCATCTTTTTGATGGGCAACTCCTAAAAACATTCCCATAAAATGGTTATTTCCTGCTTTTCCACTGGAAGGACTACACAGTAAGTTCAGAGCTGAAAGAGCAAGGCAGAAAATAACTGAAAAAAAGCTCTGATGTGGTAGGATTTCCTTCCATGGAGTTCCATTGGCTGGGCAAGCTGACCTGATATTATTCCTTCATTGTGAGTCCTAAATTCCACTGTAAATAGGAATATTTGTAAGGATTCTCAGTCAGAACAAAGAGCAAATGAGTTAAAAATGGGCTGCTGCCAAGAAATCCAAATTGGAGCCCAACCCAGGGACTGTACACATGGACACGGTTGTAATTCAGCTCACTAAAGCTCACAGATCTTGGAAATAAAATTCACTGATTATCACTTCACCTGTGTTCAAAAAGATATACAAAGTATTTTTGAAAGGGAAGCTGATTTCCTGAATTTGTTATAAATATTAGAGCACAGATTACGTCTCTCTTTCAAAGATTTTTCACTGACTCATTGCTATAATGGTAATATTATAGCAATGATCTGGTAATATATAAATAAAATATGCAAATAAATTATATACATAAAATATATTAATAAAATATATAAATAAAATAAATAAATAAATATAAAAATAAAATATACAGAAATCCTGCAAAAATGTGAAATTATCAAGACCTATCTAATATCTGTGACAATGATAATGTGAACTGAAATTATATATTTGTCCAGCAGGTTGTGACATAAAGGAACAAATTATATGTAAGGACAGCAATCACATTTAGCCCTTGCTAAACACAGATCTGACAATTTTCTTATCTATTTGTCCCCTGAGGTTTAACAGGAAAATGAGGGTGTTTTTTGGATGCCTTGCCCTTATCTGAAATGTGTCAGGTAGGGCTGAAGATAAAAAATGGTTTCCCACCACATTTCCACCCCTTTGGTGGCTGCACTTCAGGCACAGCCAAGATTCCTAGAAAATAATAAATAATAACTCACAATTCCATGGCTCTCCTCCAATGCTGGCTACAATTAGCACAAAAGAATTATTATCCCCATTTAAATCCATGTGGGAACTCAGACCAAAAAGCTCAGATCTTTCTATATGAACTAATTAGTCTGAAATGAATCTTTATGTGCAGGGATTTATAGGCATCCACATGCATCCATATAATTATTATAAACATTTTAGTTTAAATGTTTCATATTGGTTTTGCACAGCCCTGAATCCAGTTTGCAGTGGTTTCCCTGGGAAACCCTGGCTTTTATTTGCTTTTCTTTGGATTCTCCTGGTTCAAAGACAACTAATCATGAACTGAAGAAATCCCTCCTCAACCTCAAGGCTCTCCAACAACATTTCCAAGATGCCTTTTCCTTTCCACTTCCTGCCATAGGTGAACTGGATTCTCAGAGGTGCCTCAAATCCTCAATTTCAGGATGCAGGTGTTTCTTTTTAGGAGCTCACTTATTAATATCAACATGCTGAAGATGAAAGGGAGACATGTAATAGTTTCCTTTTCTGGTTTTTTTTTTTTTTTTTTTTTTTTTTTTTTTTTTTTTTTTTGTGGTTTCTTTTTGTTTGTTTGTTTGTTTTTTTTGGTTTTTTTTGGGTTTTTTTGTCTCATTTTCCCAAGAGTTCATCCCACCTGGGAGGTGCCTGATTCACAATAATTCACAGCCCCCTGCCTGAAAGGGACACACTCAGGTAGGAGGAACAAAGGATTGAGAATGAAGAAGGTGTATAAAACCCATTTTCTTTTATTTTAATTAATTGGCATAAAATTTATGTCGAGTTTAAAGACTGAAGCAATGTAATGTGCCAGAATTAATAGATGCAATCAGATAATTATTGCCTCTTAACGAATATTAGGATATCAAATATTCAGACCTTGAAGTTCACGTCGTTTCTTTCATCCTCTCGTAACATTTTAATTTTGGCTGTGTGTAAACTCAGTGAAATGCAGTGAGGCACAGCGAGCTGGGAGGCAGATTTGTGATACCACCCTGAAACCTGAGCAAGCTTTAGGGGAGAATTTAGGAGCAGCAGGAATTTGTTCTCCTGTCTGCAGAGATTCCAGCCCCACTTTTTATGATGGAGCAAATGCTTGCCTCTGATCCTCAACCACCAAGATATTGTAAATCCAGGCCTCCATCCCCAAGTCACCTGGAAAAACAATTTATTTTTATATATATAATATATAATATAAAATAAATTAATTCTTCTATATCTATAAAATTATATATAAGAATAAATATATTAAGTATATATGAAAAATTTGAATATCTATTACAAAAATATATGTGTCTTGAGCCTGCTTTAGCCTCTGCCCCAGGGCTCAGTACAATTTTTCTGGTAATTTGTCAAAATTCTCACCCTGTGCCTTATTAAGGCTCTAATTAATCCTCTAATTAATCCTCCAGTCCAAAAAAATCCTTACATAACTGGTTTTCAACTCTCAACTCTACATACAAAAGGCCCCATAATGATTTTGCACAGCTCAAAATTGGACTTTCTTAAAATTATGGAACTAAAAATTGTTTGCAGGAAAAATGTAACATTTACTCTCTCGGTGTCACTGCACCATCATTTCCTCCACTATGAATTTGCATTAGTAATTAACAGTTTTATGTGTTTGAACTGCTTAAACAGAGCAGATCTATGGTTACCAGCTTCTGGGTAAGCAGCGTGGAGGTTTTATTAACTTATAATTAGCAAATTTGTTTTACCCATTTTTGCAGCCAATTTACCGCTGAAGAATTCATGAATAATAGAAGAAGAGCAGGAATAATCCCAGGTTCTCCTTGAATTTTGCTCTTCAGCTGGGCTTCAACCACTGGATTGCAGACTACAATGGGTGTAAATAGGAACCAAAGTCACAGAGTCTCAGGATATCGTGATATTATGGGATAAGTCTCCTTTTCCTTCTTCTCACCTATCTTTTACTCCTCCTCTTAGACTCAATAAAGAAAAGAAAGAGGAGGAAAAGGATTAAAACACAGCAGAAGCTGGGATGAGAGGAAGAAAGTGAAAATTTAGTGTTGTCCTGGCTAAAATGAGCATGGCAGAAAGAAAATGTTGATAAATCCATTTCTTGGCCTTTCACTTGGCCCTGTTACACTACAGAAGTCAGACTGGGAGGGCTAAAATATCCAGGGGGTCACATTCAGAGAATTCCTTCTCTGGCTCAAAGTCTGTCACCAAATTTTAGCCATCACTCCTCCCTGCTGATGAACAAGCAGCTTGGACAGTGGGATTCCAGTAAAAAATCAGATATCTAGGAATAATTACAACCATTCCTTGGCTACTTGTAATTTAAAAAATACCTGTGTAAAGAATCACAGCATTTATATTGCAGCTGCTCAGTGAAAGGGATGGGATCTGAGGGGTGTCCAAAACCACCTGCAGATTTTTCCCTGTTTTCCCGTTTCCTCCTTGACCCCTGCAGGCCGAGTAAATGCAATCAGTGTATCTGATCCAGGAGATTTTGCCAGCAATCTCCCATCACATGCAGAGAAATGATGATTTCCAGCACGCAGCACATTTGCTGTCTGGCCTTTTTGGATGGTTTTTTTTTTGCCTGTAACACCCAGTGGATGAGACCAGTTGGGGACTGTCACCACAAACCCTCTGTCCTTCATCCCTTCTGAACACCTGAGCTTTTCTTCCAGCGTATCCTGAGAACATTTCAGTCCCACCATCCCACAAAGTGGCATCGGGGATAATCCAGTTAATCAGCAGGAGGGAAATGCTGAAGAACTGGTTCTTGATTGCCATCAGTCACCCATAATCCCACAACCCCTTCTCCCATCTTTGACAGACACCATGACATCCACATTTTCCAAATTCTCTTCGAACCCCAAAGGAACGTGAGTGTTAGTGTTTGATGAATCCTTAATTGCCCGTGGGTGAGATTTGGCAGGAGTGGCAGTTCAATTCTAGGACAGAAGAACAACTTTGTCATCCTCCCCTTTTTTAGGGTGTGAAACATTCAGAATTATGCTGATTCTTTCTGTAAATGATTACAATGATTGTCTCCTGTGACAGCAAGACGTGATTGATCTGGAAGAATGACTGTGTAGATGAAAAAAGGTGCAGAAGGGGGAAAAAAAAGGATGGAAATTACCAATATTGTGTTCTGTGGGTGCTAAATAAGTGGAGAGAAACTCAGCAGGCATTAAAACCATGGGGTAATTTTGGTTGAAAGGGACCTCGGGGTCACCTGGTGCATCCCAGGCACCCAGAGAAGGGCCAGCTTGAGTTTGGGCTGAATTCTGATCACTTTTAGCTGCAGAATGTTCACATCCCCTCAAGTGCCCGTCCTAGTGCACAATACCCTCATTGCAAAGGTTGTTTTCCCCCTAATATTTAACTTTTTTGGCTTTTTTTGGCTTTCCTTTGGGTCTGTGCCTCCGAGAAAGAAACCTGCCCTTGTGCTCTCTGGTGTCACTCACCAGGCAGCAGCTGCTGGGCCGAGCATCCCTTGTCTTCTGCAAGAAACTCAAATTGGGGCACTCAGGAGCTGCCACCAAGGGCAGCTGCAGAAAATTGCCATTCAAAAATGACCACTGGCTGCTTCTACAGAGCCTGAACCTGCCAGGTTTTCTCTTAAAAGGGATGGAAAAGAGGAGCAGTCCATGAAAAAGAGATTTCCCCAAATATTAAGTATTTGGGAAAAGAGAATACTGTAAGGAAAAAGGAGGAAAAGGGGAAAGAAATATAAGAAAAACCCTTTTATACTTCCAGAAACTTATAATTCTCACTGACATTTTTGATTACTATCTCAGCTTTTCTTATCTGAACTTTGTACCCTTGAAACATTCGATAAACTGAGTTTAGCAATTTTCCTTCAGCGAGAGGGAGGCTGTGTCATAACACAATGTTATATAACGATTAAAACCTTGGGAGAAAAAAAAACTACATGGAAACTGGAAAGAGCCCAGCTTTCAGCTGCATCCTTGGAGCTTATCTATAACAAACACAGAGCTGTAATAAAAATGAACTGGATGGGGATGCATGAGTAAGCTCTTCAGATGTAACAAACTGACTTGTGAAAAGAGGAAAATACAGTGGTGCTCAGGAAAAAAACAGGGCTTTCTTCCCCTCATAACTTCAGTGCTCGGCGCAGGAGATGGAAAGCTACTGACACAAATGTATTCCCAGCATTGTAATTTAAATAACACATCTGCACTGCAAGGCTGTATCTCCATAGACATAACCAGCACCAGTGCTTTGCTGATATCAGTCACAGGCGATGAAAAGGGCTGGGCTGAAAGCATCATTTATTTCCTTTAAAACTGAACAATGAGGGGCTATTTATGCTGTAAGAACTATGGAAGAGATGTCTTGGGAGCGAATGTTGCCTGTGAGCGAAATTCTCATTGAAGCTGAGAGCGGATTGTTTGGATTGGAAGAACATTTGTGCTTTGGTGCTGCCTGGTCTCCTCTCCTGGAAGGGCTGGGCATTCCTGCCCTGAGCAAGGTGTGTCCTCCCTGCCCCATCCTGCTCTCTCAGCTCATCTCCTGTGCCGACACACGGGTTTGGTGACTTCTGCAGGTTTTGTAGACAGATATCGTGATTTTCCTATTTGCTGTTGTGATTTTCCTATTTTTTCCCATCTATTTCTGAAGCTTTTCAGTCTTGTTTTGTTTCCCTTAATGGCATGCTGAGTTTGCAATTAATAGTCAGGAGTGCCCAGAGCATCTGACTGGGGAGTCTTATCAAACAAATAAATACAAAATTAAATGCAGAAACAATGACCTTTAGTAATTTCTTTTTCCATTTCCTTATGGCTGTGGAGGCAGAAGGATCAGAGCTGTTTGCACACCTGAGCCTAATTTAAAAATGCTACCACATTCCTTTGACACTTCAAAAAGATGGATACTAAAGGACCTGAGAGGGAAATGGGAAGAACAAGGCAGAGTGTTAAACCTGATCTTCCCAGATGCATTTCTGCAGCAACAGTTGGTACTCAAAAGTTCTGTTTTCAGATATAACCTTTTGTTATAAAAAAACCCATTTTTTTGTGGACTTCAAACCCAAATCACACCAAAGAACTTCACCAGAACATGAACACCTCAGATTCCAACGTGGCTTCACTACAAGAAAATAGCTGCAGTTGAAAATTCAATATTCATTTAAATTAATGGGTAGAAATCAAACTGCCCTACATTTACAACATCAACATGTCCTAAAACCCCCTGTGATTGCCTTCCAAATATTCCCTCTTTCTTTGGAGGCATCCCCCAATTCCTTCCTTCATTCCTCCACGCTCCCACACACACTCCACCTGTTCCTTAGAGGAAAAACAGTCCAGGAAAAGAGAGAGGGGCTCAGTGGTTCCAATTCCTGCCCTCAAACATTGCCAGGGAGGAGAAGAGGCAGTGCCACTGCCTGGTGGCATCTGAGGTGGCATCAGGAGATCAGCCTGACCCTGATGCCACAGGGACCATCACAGCCTGGTCACCAGCACCGAGGAGCTGCTGGGAGAGGGAGGTGAAGGAGGACAGCAACAAAGAACAGGAACGCTGAGCAAAGGTGAGGGGAAAGGTGAAACAAAGCCCTGCAGCAGGGCAGGAAGGGACCCTGGAGCTTCAGGCTGAGTGTGGGAGAAAGGGTTGGAACCATGCAGGAGCACGAGGTGGGGATGGAAACTGCAGGGAGAGGAAGTCATTAAGCAGACAGCTTCCTCCAGCATTTGTTTATCTATCTCTATTACTGTTTGCCTTGTTTATTAGGATTATAAACTCGAGAGGCCAGGCCAGCTCTGGAGTGACTGCACTGTATTTCTCCCAACACAAGCTCAGTTCCTGATTACAATGCTCCTCTGGGGTGCTACTCTAGGCAAATAATATAATAAATAATGGAAATGGACCCAGGAGGAAACTTAGATGTTAACTGTGTAGAAACAGGAAACCTGAGGCTTCATTGCTGTATAAATTTAATGCTGGGTTTAAAGCTCCTGCTGTTTGATGGGTGGGGTTTTAGAAACCTGAGCAGGAATTCACTTTTCAAATGAAAGGCACTGAGATTCCATCCTGGCTGCTGCTGCATTAGCACCAGCTCTGTCTCTTGAAATGCTTCCTGCTGGTTCTCCTGGAGCACAGGAAGCAATGTTCTGGTGATTAAGCAGCAGTATCATTATAAAAGCCAAATGAATAATCATTGTGTTAATGAACTTTATCTTAGAAAAGATTAGGGTTTTTTTAATGTTAAGCCTCTTTCCGTATGAAAGAGGAAATGCACTCTCATTTCATTTAATCAACCCTGAGATGCTCATGATCTATACAATTTAATTTTCTGTCTGCACGTATTCTTCCACATCTGCATCTCCAGTTGCTTAAATGATGGCATCAAATCTCGTTAATACATCAGAGATGATGCAGTTCCCTGCGTGCACAGAGAGGTTTGGCTCTGGGTCCCAGCTTACTGTTGCAGAATAATCTCCTCTGAAGTGATTTCCAGAGCTCAGAGATTCCCAGACCACTGCTTTGTGGAAAGCTGGTAAGTAATTATGGTGAAAATCGAGTATATTTGGGATATAAAACAATATAAGGTGAAAAACACTTTATAAGGAAAAAGATTGAGAAGGCTAAAGGTTGGAACCACAAAGATACAGAGGGAAAATGATGACTTGGTGAGATCCTGCCCTCAGTCTGAGAGTCACCATCAATTCTTTCCTTTGCCTGGGAAGAGCTAAATTCCTAAACCCAGTTCTGAAGGGGAACAGCTCCCAGGACACCCTACTCTACAAGGAGTTTTGGGGTGAGGAATTCAGCTCTTGGCTCTGTTTGTGCACGTCTGGCACCTTCTTTAAGGAGGAAAAGGAAGCTGTGAGTGACAGAGGAGAGGTGCTGCAGCAATAAGAAGGGATGGGTTGTGTTCAGGACCTACCAACCACAGTTCTCAACTTATTTCTGTGGAATTCCTATTGAATCATGTCCTCTGCTCCTAGGAAAATCCTGATCCAAGGAGAAAAGTCCTTCCCTGGAAGATGCTGTGGCTGGATGTGTGTGGTTGCCTGGGAAGCCAAGCCTGATCACATCTTACTGAGAATCACAGGGTGTGGAAAGGAGAGAAAGAAAAGACATTTTATAGATATGAAATGCCTGAGGTAATTTCCAAGAGTGTCACAAGGTCATCAAAATGGTCCAAGGAAGAGAAGAATTCAGCAAATGTGTGTCTTTAATTTCTTGCCAGGAAAAAAGAACCCAAAGCTTCATCAGAATATGAACACCTCAGATTCTTTCAATACAAGCAAATAGGCGCAGCTGGAAATTCGATATTCATTTTAGTTAATGGGTAGAAATCAAAGCAGCACCCACAGCCACCAGAAAACACCTTGTGCCAACTGGGAAGTGAATAAAATTCCTCTCTGGTCACTATGGTGCCTTTATTAGAGATATACAGGTCCATGAGATTCCTTAGGTCAAGGGGAGCACTTGTGCCTCATTTTGGGTTCTCAGCAGGGTGAGCTCATGGGGGAAAGGCTCTGGCAGCAGTGGAAAGGAGCAGCAGGGGCACAGAGTGTTTCCTGCCACACCTCAGTGACAAACCCGCAGCGCGCCTCTCGCCTTTGCGCTGCGAAAGCAGCGAGAGATGAGCGTTGGGCTGTCTTTAATTAGCAAATGTTGTCTGGTAATCAGTGCGTGCACAGCCTCCTGTTGCCATGGCACTGTCACCCCATAACTTAACGAGCACCAGGCCGAGCAGAGGTCGCCCTGCAGGGCCTCGGTGGCCGCGTGGCCCCGACCCCGCGGCCGCGCTCCGCGCTCCGCTCGGGGTGGGTTTGGGAGAGGGAGAACATATGCTACAAAGAGACAGCCAGACACCAACACATGCTAAGGAGTCCAGAGGGAAACACTGGGATAATTACAGGCTTTCTGTGGATTAATCAGCCTGCAGAAATGCTGGAGTGGTGTTAAGCACCCAAACACCCACCCAGCTCCTGCTGAGACCCACGGCGCGTCCTTGCGGCCCAAATCGCCCCTGGCAAAGCTCTGGCTGCCTTTTGGAGCAGCAGAAGGGCGACCATGGATGCTTTAAGAGGAGACCAGATCCATTTGCCCATGTCCACGGCACCACCTCCCCCAGGAGCTGCACCACAGAGTTATTTTTGGCATGCCCTCCACGAAAAGAGGCAGCATATGGAGCTGCTGCCTTGGCACCGTGGCAAATATTGATCCCTGCTGTGACAAAATGTGACAAAGAGTTTGCAAATGACAGCACGGGCTGGCAGGAACCTTTCTTTATGTTCTTGGGACAGGGAAGCATCACAATTGTAGCTGGAGAATTGGATTTTTCCCCTCAAGTTGTGGTAAAGCCATCAAGGAGATGATTATTAGGGAGAATGAAGGTGTACAAAATAGAGTCTGGCTTAAAGAATGCCTTTAGAGCAAGAAGAAAGTGAAACAAGTTGATTTGAAAGGCTTAGATGATTTCTTTTGGAGCACTTCCAAAATGAAGGATGATGTGTGGAAGGAGACAGAAGAGTTTCACTCCTGTTTTCAAAGTGCTACGTTCAAACTTTTATGCTGTGAACAATATTTTCTTCTTGAAATGCTTGTGGGGTTTTTAATAAAATACTGTCATAAAAAAAAATAAGGGAAAAAATTTCTCTTAAAGTTCAATCTGACACCCCCACTCCCCACACAGTTTCATTGTAGGAACTTGCTTTGAATTTCACTAAACTGATTTTTTTTCCTGCCAATTTTTAGTTCATGCATGAATCTCCAAATTCAATACCTTCCATTGTATTGGAGAAAAATGGACCCAGTGTCATCCTTTTAGGCAGAAACCCAAACTAAAATATGGATTTTATTTTTCCCCACCCTTCTGTTTTTGTCTCCCTTAACTCCTCGCTTCTGTGCTGTTTGTAAATCATAGATCTTGAAATTATAAAGAATAAAATGCACTAAGAGAAAATGAATTGAGTTGAAAGGCATGAAAGTTATTCTTTAAGCAGGGCTTACTCTGAGTTCTAGGAAAAGTTATGTAGAAGAATCTGACAAACAAACAAAAAAAGCTTTCTATGTGGGCAGATGAGGTGAGCCAAAGGTAACAAAGTCAAAATATAAATGTGAAGAAACAGAGAGGAAAAGCAAAGAGAAATCTGCCATTTTATTTTTAAACACTACATTGAAATAGAAGAGCAGAGTGGGAGAAGGTATTAACCCAGAAAAGAGAACAGATTGGGAGGAGACAAGGCAAGGGTAAATGCCATCTGTATTTGTGGTATTACCTACCCAAATAATAAAACTGGATGGAAGTTTTCAAGAGGAAAAAGAGATGTATTCAACTTCTTGAAATATTTTCTAGATCTAGAGCAGGTGGTTTGAGGAAGAAAAGCTCTCCCTCTCCAAAAAAAACCCTCAAACCAAACCCAAAAACTAACTTGGACTTTGGCAAATTTTTATTATTTATGTATCCGAATTAACCAGCAATTCCCAGTTCCTTTCTAACCACAGCAGCTGATTTTCCCTCTGTCTCTGTCCTTCGAGATCTACCCAAAGTTCCCCTCTGAGCATCTGATGCTGATGTAATTTATGGGCTGTTTATCACTCCCCTTCCCTGGCATTAATAAAGGAGGGCCACCACTTTTATTGTTACAGTTCCAATAAATCAACATCTTCATTGGAATTCATGTGGGGGCGGAAAGGAGGAGCTCTCTTACACCTGGAGCAGGACTTTACAGCTGGGGGAGCCAAATCAGGAGGAGAACATCGGCCTGGAGATTTGTCACACTAAAACACACCCAACCACCTCAGCTGGCTGCAATTCCCTGCATCCAGCCACGAAGGATTTGAAAGTATTGGGAAGGAATTGTTCCCTGGGGGGGTGGGCAGCCCTGGCACAGGTGCCCAGAGCAGCTGGGGCTGCCCCTGGATCCCTGGCAGTGCCCAAGGCCAGGCTGGATGGGGCTGGGAGCAGCCTGGGACTGTGGGAGGTGTCCCTGCCATGGCAGGGGTGGCACTGGGTGGGATTTAAGATTCCTTCCAACCCAAACCATTCTGGGATTCTCCCCAGTGCCAGAAAGTGAGAATTTAGACCACAGCCATGAAATTTTACACAGTCAGTTTAGGGAGTCTGGGAGATGTTTATACATCAACAAAGTCTTTACATTCTTGTTAAAGATCCAGGAAGTTCCCTTGGGCTGTGCCAAGCTGCTCTGCTTTGACTTTCTAAGGTGCATTTTCAAGGTCAGAGCCTGCTCTGATGTCCCAGCTCATCACCACCACCCCAGCTGGGACAAGGACACTCTGGGATGAGCAGCTTTATTGGCACTGTGTGACTGGGGGGCACGGGGGGGGGGGGACTGGGGAGTGCTGCCCTCACACACTGACTCATTCCCCCCTCATTATTCAGTGATTCCCTCCTCCTCCTCCTCCCCACCTCCCCTTTGACAACTGCATTCCTGAATCACTTCGCATAAAAAGCATATTTGGAAAAAGAAGTAATTATTATATTAAACTAATTTCCACGAGCAGCAGTTAAAATGTGTGGAAGCTGCAGCCTCTGTTGGGTTGTTCTTCTCCAGAAATTTTTGTCAGGGAGCAGAGATAAGAGAACAAATAAGCAAAACCAAAAGAAAAATCTAGATATGGAAAAAATACCCCAAATTGATGCCACTCTGTTCAAATGAAGATGATGTTTCAGTCAGAGCCAAAGAAATGTTTCACCCCAAAATTATAAACCATTTGAACTTCATCTCTCTTCCCTGAATTTTTCTCAAGCTGATTTAAAAAGCTTCTAAACAAACCAACACAAATATTCATCTCTTACATTGGTTTCATTCATTTTTGTCAAAATCTAAGTTAATGCACTGAGCCTGGAGTATCTTCAGAGATGAAAATCAGCTTTAGCAACGATGCCAACTGCCAAAGCTGCCACTTGTATTGTCCAGCACGAGCAGGGGGTTCAGAGATTTAGGGAGCAAATAAAAGACTTCAAACTTCAAAAGCAAAGCCCTGCTCTCGTTCTGCCAGCCAGGGCTCTATGCACAAATCACCGACGGGACGGGGCTGCTGGGGAACGCATCTCGAGCTGTTTATTTTCCAGCACCACTCTCATTACATGGATATGGCAATGGGAAGATGCCAGCAGCTCACATCCCCGGCAGCAGACAAAGAACTCAATGTTACAACTCACTTTAAAAGCTTTTTGACCAACCACACGAAGCAAAAGCACACTGACAGTAGTTCTGTCCAAGCACTATAAGCACACGTACCTTTGGTTAAAACAGTGCTCACTTATTTCCAATACAATACCTGCTTGTCAGCCTTAAAACACAATGCACAGAGCTCCATTATTAAGCTTAGAACTCCCTAACATCTCGCTAGATATACTTTTCTGTAGCTTAGGGAGTTATTCTAGCCAAGCATTAATACACTGACCATTGTTCTATTTGTCCTTACTCTTCTACTTGTATAATTTTTCTGCTGACAAATCTTATGGCTCTAATTGCAGTTCTGCTGTTTCTGAGGCCTGCCTTTTGCAGCTTTCCCAAAACCCTCTGATTTTGAGGATTCCCACACTCTCACACATCATAAAACACCAGCTGAGGTTGGGCTTGCACACCCCAACACAGCCAAGGAGATGCTCCAAGGTTTGTGCACACACAGAGCAGAAATCCACCTGGGAAGGGCAGGAGGTGCCAGAGGAGCTGATGCCATGAGGGAGAGAAGCCCAGAGGTTTCACACAGCTGAGAGCCTGGCTAAGGACACATGGCCAGCATTCCCTCTGTGCCCTGGGAGGAGCAGGAGAGCCCCCAAATCTCAGCTGGAGGACACTGCTCTCCAGGGAACACCATTTCAAAAGGGTTTCAGCTCAAAATTTGCACTGGCTGTGTCCCCCCCCCTCCATCCAAGACCCCTCCTTTGGGACCTACGTGCCCACAGGTGGGTGCCCTCGGTGTGGGGGTGGGCTGGGAGGCATCAACAGCACAGCATCTGCAAAGAGAGGGTTTATTGGGATCAAATTATAGATTCATCCTGCAATTATGGAATGGGTTGGGTGGGAAGGGACCTTAAAGTTCATCTTTCCCCCCCTGCCATGGCAGGGACACCTTCCCCTGTCCCAGGCTGCTCCAAGCCCTGTCCAACCTGGCCTTGGGCACTGCCAGGGATCCAGGGGCAGTCACAGGATGATTTGAAATATTTCACCCCCAGCACCCCATCACGGATAAATATTGCACACAGAAATCAAGTGCCCATCACAATTTTAGGCAAAAAAAAATCCCAATTCCTTTGCTGGGAAAAAGCTATCATTTTCCCTGGACCCTTGCTCTGGATAAGCATCTCTGCTTTATTTCCTTGGATTGCTGAGCAACTGCATGAAAGAAATCAAACCCTTCCATACAGCTACAAGGTTATTTGCCTAAGGACTGAAAAATAGAGGCAGGAGGGATTTTTTTTTTTTTTAGGGGTTTGTCTGATTTTATTCTCACTAGCAGATTTCCTCTACTATTTTCAGGGCAGCTTAGTGTCAGATAAAGCATACCAAAAACATATTATTTAAAACCTGTCAAAGAGAACTCGGCTGTGTCTGTAGTGAGAATCTGGCACACTGCTGAATCCTAAAGTTTGCTGCTGCTGCTTGAAGGGAACACAATAGGCTGTGTTCGATGACACCAGACATTTTTCCCTTTTGTATGCAGAGAAAGGCTCGGCAGCAGATTAATAATTCAATGCTCATTAGAAAGTACAACATGCAGTAAGCAATCAGATATAATTAGGCAAAAATATATACATGATTACAGAGCGAACACGATCCACAAATCCATTGCAGGGGAAATAATGTCACATTTTCAGTGGAAGGGTCAGGAATAAAAAAGGAGTCTTGTAAAACGCTCGGCTTAAATTGTAGTTTTTGTTTCCCTTACTATCATCTGTGTGTTAGAATAATTTTTCTCTAGGAGAATTCTGCAACTCCATCCATGTTCAGACTCACTCCAGGTTTCTTTTCCTGCGTTAAAACCTGCTTGTTTCTCCTCCAGATCCTTATATCACATCTCTATACCTCGAGGCAAGTGTATGACCACATAATTGAGGCAGTAAATTGATGACAATTAGCACATTAGCAGTGAATAGCAGCAAGTGATAGTCTTAATTGACAATGCAGTGGTTAGTAATTGATGTTAATGACTCAGAAGAAGGGGAGAATAGTGACTAATAACTGTAATTTTTAGCTGTTTTCCCTGCTGGAGAAACATCGGGGCAGGTGGAGGTGCGGGCTGGTCAGGGAGTGCACAGAGCTGCCACCTCAAAAAGAACGGGCTGAGGTTTTACACAAGCGTTTTGTGCATCCCTCAGGAGCAAACACAGCTTTGAAGGGCTCAATGGAGTAAATTCGAGGTTGCTCCTGTGCTCACTTACTTTAAGAAAACCGGGAATTCTTTCCCCACCTTCCCAATCCCGAATTCTCAGGCGCTTCTGGCGGAGCTGTGCCAGTTTTTTGCCAGGCTCTGAGTGCAGCCCCTGAGCAGTGCCCACAGCAATTAGTGGCTGTTCTCGCTCTCCAAAACGTATTAATGCACGAGGGAAAGTCCAGGCTTTAAAAACAATGCCAGTTTAAAAGTTCCCAAGCCCCGGGCTCTGCTGCCTGGCCAGATGGCAGATTTTGAGCAGCCCTGCCTTATCTGGGCTGCTCCTCTCACTACAAACAACTCCTGAGAATTAAGACCTCGATGCCATTTGCTGGGCTGGATTTCCCCCAGGGGAATGGCAGGATTAGGAGCTTTATTTTCCTGTTACATAGGAATTCTCCCGCTCGTGAAGATATATTCCCTGCATAAACCACATATTGTATTGAAGAAGAGGAGAATTAATCATCCTTCACAGAAAAACATATGGACAGGCATGTGGGCTGCAACAATTATCCAAAGATACCCAACATGATGGCACTGGGAGAGACCTAATTATAGCTTTGGTCTTCCTTCAGCAGGTGATGTACAACCACAGCCATGGAATAATCCCTTCCCTCAAAACCGCTGCCAAGAGCCAGCACTGGAGACTTTTTTGACACATAAAATATCTTCCTTACATCAAAGCCGAAAATGCTTAAGAATGAGCTTCTTATGAAGCTTTTTATTTTTAATATTGTAGCTCCTGCGCTGTATTTTATATCAATTTGGAGAGCGATTAAGGGCCAGGCCGTGCCTGGCTCCTGTCTGAGTGTTACACTCTTCAAGGAGATCATTTCCATCGGAGTTTGGATGATAAAGGACTCCCACAAATCTGAAAATGAACTCAGCTCTCTTTCTATTCCTCCCTGAGTGCTCATTACTTGTCTCCAAAGCGTGGAGAGAGCGTCTCCACAGCCTGGAGGAACCTTCCCGAGGCCAGGCTGTCACACTGAGCTGGATTCTCAGCCACAGGGACTCAGATCTGTGCCTTTGTGCTGATTTACACCAGCCAAGGCTTTAGCTTGGTCCCTGGGCTGCTGGTGACTCCTCAAGGTGGGGTGTCACCCCCAAAAACCCGCAGAGGGTTTCCCCAGCACTGCAACTCCCAGCGCTGCACCTTGGGGTGAATCCAGGGCTCCCACGAGTGCTGTTGTGGTGGCATTTTCTTCCCACTGGCACAAGAAGAGAATTTTTAGCCCCTTTCTACTTCAGCAATAGAAGAAGAGATGGAAATACAATAAATATTCATGTTTTGTAGTGGGTTTTTATTCCTTTCTCCAGAGGGGGTGGTCCCTGGGGAATGCTGTGTGCCTGTGGTTGGGGAAGGGTCTGGTGGAGCAGCTTTGACTGCAGTTGTGCTTCTGCTCAGATTGGAAGGCAGATGAATAATCCATTAAGAAAGAAGAGAACAAGAACAGCCAAGGGGCCACTCTGAGTCACTGAGGCGTCCAGAAAAGCCAAACTGTGGAAATGATTCAGGTGCACTGGAAGTGAAAATGTTTTGCCTGGTCACAGGCAGTTTTTGTAGGTAACCTGTGCCCATGCAGACCCACAGATTGTTGCATTAATAAAAGAAAATCTTTCATTCCCAAAGGGTGAAAAAGAAGCTGATGTTTTGGGAAGTCTCTTAACCACCAAAAAGCCCAGGACTGTTTGCATGCAGCTGTTGCTTCCAGCGGCACAAACATTTGAAAGAACATTTTTAACGACGCTCTGCTCACCTCCTCTTATGTAGCTTTTTCAGCTTCGGTGCCTGAAGATCATGACAGTGTTTGCCTTCAATAAATGCATGCATTAATTATTTATTTTGGCAAGGAGAGTTACTCATTAGGCAGGAGTCAAACACACCCTGATGACTGTGACCTCTGCTTGTGGCACTTGTTTCCCAGTGCTGCTACACGGTTTCCTTGTAGCTCCAGAGCATATCAATGTGATATCCTCCTCATCTCTGAAAAATCCCACACTGCCAGGTGAGAAGGGCTGAAAACACCAATGAATAAAACCAGTCCAGCACTTTTGAGGAAGTGGAAGGCTCTGTAGCGAGTGCTGGAATTCTCATTGATGCTGAAGTGAATTCTGAGGGTGCTCAGGGCTTTTCTCCCACTCAATCAGTGCTCGAGTGTAGCAAGAGCTGCACGAGGATTCCTCCAACAGAAATCCCAAAAAGGGAGGCACCTGTGCCCAGGAGAGGAGGAGGGGTTCATGCCACACAGCTGGGAGCTGCTGCAGGACAAGGAACCTCCCTTGTGTGGTCACTGCTCTGGACACAGAGACACCTCGGGTGCCTCAAGCCCACCCAGTCACAGCAGGGACTGATGCCTCTTAGAGAGACGTCATGTCAGGCTTTATGAAAAATCAGAGAAATGTGGAATCTTCAGCTGCTTCTCTGATTTGATTGTGAAATTTCACTCTCAGCACCGGAATGCTGTTGTGGAGTAGAGAACAGACTTTCTCACAGCTGCTTTTTCTCAGCCTACCTAGGGCAGATCTGGGAGAGGAAGGAAGAAATTGCAG
Source organism: Vidua macroura (assembly GCF_024509145.1). Classification (NCBI taxonomy): domain Eukaryota; kingdom Metazoa; phylum Chordata; class Aves; order Passeriformes; family Viduidae; genus Vidua; species Vidua macroura. The sequence goes on from NC_071583.1 coordinate 2,343,840, forward strand.
TCCCCATTTTTAACTCCTCGGGCCTATTTTGCAGGCTGAAGCACAGAGCTTCACCAGCTGCCCAGCAGGGATTGCTCCATGTCCATGCACAGCTGGCTGATCCCAGGAATGTCACAGCATCCCAAAATTGGAGCATCCTGCCAGGACAGATCAGCCTTTTGTTTGTGCAGCGCCATTCCTGGAGGCCCTGAGCAATGAGCTCCTCGAGGAGCTGCTCCAGGTGGTTCCTCACGTGCAAACCTCTTGCTCAGGAGCCTTGTTTTCAGTCTGGGTCATTTTCTGTGGGTCCATCAGCCCCAAAAGGCTCTGTGGGCTCAGGCCCTGTGCCCCAATACCCTGTAAATCTGCAGGTTATGCCAGGCAGCTCCCCTCAAACCCAGCCCTTTCCTGCTGCCTTTTGCAGCCAGGAATTGCCTTTCTCAGTGCTCAGGACAAATTTTTATTGGTGTCCGTGGAAGCCCAGGACCTGCAGCAAGTTTGGCTGAGACTGCTGATTAAAAGGAAAAGAACGATGGGAGAAGAGAAAAACCTTAAAAGTTCAGTATCATGTTAAATATCATTTTTACAGCGATTTGATTGGCTGTGTATTTAAAATGCACACTACATAACCAAAATATGGCTCAGAGACATCTCAGTGTCCAGCTCTGCCTGGTGCATTTGACTGGAATGATTCCTCCACTCTGGTCACAAACCCATTGTGAGCAACTTGTAGGAAGTTAAATAAACACCAGCAACGTGAATTTGCATTTAACCGGAATTTATGAGCTTTTATAAATCTATTTTGTGCAAAACAAATTATTATAATGATGGCTGAGTAAGAAGCAGCACCACACAAGACTTAATTCAAATGCCTTTCTTGTTCTAGTCTCTTGTTTTAATTTTCTAGCTCCGCTGAATAACTCGAAATCTTCGCAGCTGTAGCAAAGTGCCTCATATATAATGTATAGATCACATCCTCTTGCCATTTTTCACAGGTGCCTGGCTATTATACGGTTCAGAACTCATTCATAGTGCCTATTAGAGGTCTTTATATGTAACTGACTTCCTTTCTTGAATATTTATAGCTTTTATGAGACATTTATGGGTAGACCCAACAAGAGTTTCTAAGGAAATACTGGGAAATGGTTGTGTAGAACATCATTAATATACTGTTCTTTGATGGTAATGGCCACAAATGTCATCTAATTGCTACATCCTTACTTTGTCTGAGCGTGGTATTGATGGGGAGACTGCTCCAGAGAGCCTCTCCAGCCTAAAAAATCTTCTGGGAAGCAATTTGGCTCCCAAGGAATGTACCACATTTCAGCCTGGAAATTAAGCATTCCAGGCAGGATATCTGCCTTCCAGGAGGGAAAGGGGGTTACAAGAACCATGGAGAGGGACTTTGCAGAAGGGTGTGGAGTGATAGAACAAGGGGGGATGGCTGTAAGATGGAAAAGGGCAGATTTAGATGGGATTTTGGGAAGGAATTCCTCCCTGGGAGGGTGGGCAGCCCTGGCACAGGTGCCCAGAGCAGCTGGGGCTGCCCCTGGATCCCTGGCAGTGCCCAAGGCCAGGCTGGATGGGGCTTGGGGACACCTGGGACAGTGGGAGGTGTCCCTGCCCATGGATGGGGTTGGAAATAAATGACCTTTAGGGGCCCTTCCAACCCAAACCATTCTGATTCTGTCATTCCCTGATTCTTCCCACAGCCATTTATACCCAACCTGAAATCCCCAGATAAAGCCCAGCGACCAAGTTTGTCTTTTTAAACTTTACTATTAAATCTGAAAATTGTTAAATTAAAACCAAATTAATATTCCTGGGAAGAATCACTTCTCTACCTCTGCCAGTGTGTAAAACCTTGGGGGAGCTAATATAAATATAAATAGATAGATATAGATATAGATATAGATATAGATATAGATATAAATATAAATATAAATATAAATATAAATATAAATATAAATACAGATATGAACTGGCACAGGGTGCCCAGAGCAGCTGTGGCTGCCCCTGGATCCCTGGCAGTGCCCAAGGCCAGGTTGGGCAGGGCTTGGAGCAGCCTGGGACAGGGGAAGGTGTCCCTGCCATGGAGGGGTTGGATGAGCTTTAAGGTCCCTCCTGTTGTTGTTGGACACGAAATGAGTACACAGAAGTTTGGTGAGTTCAAGAGAGAAAAAGACTCAATTTTATTACTGACTTTGTAATATATAGAATTTTAAAAGTGACAGTGGATTAGAGGATGAAATTGTTACCTCTCCAACCACACAGGTCAAACTAACAGTTTATCAATTCTCTCTTCTCACAAAGAAGAATTTAAAACACTTATTATTTAATGAACAGTGCGTGAGAACTTTAGTAGAAATACGTAAACATTATCAGAAGGTTAAAGAAGTTTCACGAGAACTTTAAAACTTTCAAAAGAACCACAAAAGAAAACGTAACACTTTTAAAAATCAAAGTAACGCCCTCCAACCCAACCCATTCCCTGTGATCACCTCATGCTGCAAAGCCTTGAAGGAAAGACAAACCCCAAAAGGGTTTGTGGAGCTGGTGAGGCTGAGGCAGCTCCTGCTGTGACAAGGACAGTGCTGAGATCACAGGCGTGACCCATGGGCTGAGAGAGAGAACACGAGGCTGGTGCTGAGGCTGAAGTGCTGGATAATATTTGTCAGCAAATTCTGAGCGGCGGCGCTCCTTATCAGAGACAGCTCCTGCTGCCCCTAACATCTGCTCCCCCTAATAAAGTTGTGCTCACCAGTGGCATCAACGAGCTCAGAGCAGAATGACACATTTTCCTGTGCCACCCTCACTGCGGTCAGAGAGGAGGATTGGAAGTTTGGATAGAAACGATAATGTAATTAATATTTGTGTGAAAGCACGGAGCCTTGTTTTTCCATCCTGATTTCTGCAGGGAGAGTGCTTCACCCAGCAGGTGCAATGCAGGAGCCACACAGTTTAATCCCAGAGCTGGCCAAATCAATGGATTCTGAGATAAATTTGGGTATGTGCTAAGACCTTTAACAAATTAAGCAAATTTAAAGAGCTTCTCTGGGTGCAGAATAAAGTATGTGCACCTTTTGCTTGCTGACTTTAAGTGACAAACACCTTTCTGTATTTTCCAGATAAAACATTAATAAATAAGGTGTGAAACTTAGTCTAACTGCTGATATTGAGGGTGAGCATTGTTGCTTCTCTCAAGTTCATGAGATAATTCGTGAGACATGAGAATTCAAAGCAGTATTTGACAGTTTTTTGAGGCAGAAGGGAAAGAACTTTTGTATATTCTTCCCTTTATCCCTTAAATTGCTCCGTGTACTTCCCTACCACTCCCTGTCACTGGGTTGAGACCTCTCTGGAGTAGCTCCTGGCATCTGGAACAGCTTTTCTGCAACTTCCATGCTTCACCAGTTCCATCTATTTTTATATCTCATCTCTTCTCCCCTGACTATCTCTTTTAATTTCTCTCCATCTGCTTTTTATATTAACTTTATAACTCCATATAACATTTGCAATGCGGTTTGCATGTAAAGCACCAGCGACCCAAAATAATGCTGAGGCTGGGAGTCAACCCCATGCCATGGCCCTGCTGCTCCTGCTCTGCCAGAGGTGGGAGCAGCTCCTGGGCACTGGGCAGAGCAGAGAACTTCAGCATTTTAATATTTCAGCATCAGCCCTTGGGATGGAGAGTTGGTTGGGCAACGTAGAAACCAACAGAGTGGAGCTTGCAGACAAAAATGTGAAGTATTTATAAGCCAAGTGATGGCAGTGATAGGAGAAGAAACACGGAGAAACCCCTCTTTTATTTACCCAGATAAATCTGGAATCAGCTGATTTTCCAGCTAATGGAAAGTGCCCAAATCCAGTGCTCCAATATCCAGTTTTTACCTTTAATTTTGTCCACAGGTCCTATAGATTTTCACAGTCCATAAGCAAACCTCTCCCTGTGGAGGAATTCTTCCCCTCTGTCAATTCCCCACGGATGGACAATGTTTACAGCAGGTTCCAGGAGGTCATTCCCCATCTCCAATTTTGAGAGGGATTTCAGACCCTCAAAAATCAAGCTGAGTGACTCAGCAGGTGGTTTTAACTTCCCAGTCAGCTACAACTTCCCAGTCAGCATAGAAAATGGGAGATTTAGAATTAATTTGGATGAAATGCTGGAGACAGAATGAATGTAGTCAGTGCAGGTAGGTTTGAAGGTGCTTTGGAAGCCCTGCCATGTTTCAGCTGCACATAAACCTGCACTTCTTGGTGTCTACTCGTCTAAACAACCCTTTACTACAGCTAACAAATCTTCAAGGCTGTGTAACCTGTGTTTCACCCACCCTGACCCTCACACAACTGCCCAGCACAGTGTAAAACACCACCAGTGTATTTCCCTGTGCATTGTGCAAAGTCAATTTTTCTTTTTGATGTCGCTGAAGTTCATTTTATCTTGTGCCAGTATATTAAAAATCTATTAATGTTTCACACATAAAATGAACACAAATCGAGCTCCTGTAAGATTTATGCTGCAACCTGCGAGGGTCCCAAAGTAACTCCAGCATTATTATGCCCCTGCCTGTGCCAAATTGAACTTCTAACACTGTTGACAAATGCTCCAAAATTCCCATGGATTTCTCCCTGACCGCTCTCCCAGTCCCCACTGCAAGTCAAGCCAGTGAATTACACTTCCCAGAGCTGCTTCCAGCCCTGCCAAGCCGCCCCTTCACCTGCAGAAAGAGAATTTCAGCAGGAAATCCAGGTGCGTTCACTGAAATGGATGTGAGCCATCCTTGAAAATCAGGCAACATCAGTCTCTCCCTTATTATTCACTGTCTGCCTCTGGAATACCAACACAGAACCTAAATACCAATTCTTTGCTCAGTCACTCAGGGCTCTTCCCATGATTTCTTCCTCTGTGTGCTCATGGCTTTAAAACTTATTTATGCCTCTTCTTTTCAAAAGGCTGTGGATTACAGTTATTTTCTTTGCTTGCCCTTTTTTTGGCAGTCCTTCAAGATGTCCAGCTTAGCCTGTTATGACATGGTTTATGAACTTAAGCCGGTGCTACAAGCAAGCTGCTGGAGCTGAAATCAGGGCCTGAACAACTGAGAGATTTTCAGAGCTCGTGGGCTGAGCACAGCAGAAAACCAGGCTTGGAGAGATTTGGGAAAGCCATGGAATCCTTCCCATCCCCAGGGAGGACCAGCTTTCCCTGGACCAGGCTGGACAGATGCTTCTCTGACCTGTTCTTCTCTGCTGTTATGGAGAGTTCACAAATTCCCTTTGCGCCTTTATTCCCAGCAACCACCTTTCCAAAATACAGAGATATTTTTTTCTTAAAAACATAAATATCTCTCACTGAAATTGTGTTCATGACTGCTTTGTCCAACCCACAGCAGGCAAGGAAAGCGGCCTAACTTCTTCCCAGAAATTATATTTTAACCTTTTGAAACTCATCCTGACAAAACAGCTCCTGGTTCTTTCCATCCTGTTTTTCATAAGAGGAAGAGGAGGAAGGAAAATTTGGGTGGTTGGCACAGGGGCACCGTCGTCCTCTTCCTGCAGGAAGGACCTAGACCTGCTCAGTAAAGGCCACAAATTGATCCTTTCCTTTCAAAATCTGCTTCAGTTGCCTTTCCCTAATGAGTACAGGTTATTCCTTTATCCAGTAATGTTTGGATAGCAGAAAGGAGATAGAAAAATACATTTCTTTTATAAAGGAAATAGAAAAATACACGTCTTCTGTAAAAGAAATATCTTTGTTTTTCCCTCCCCCCCCCTTTGTTGTTCTTCACATTGATTAAATCTTCATTTAGCTTCATCATTTTTCTCAGGTTTCCTCTCGCATGCTCACTACACCTGGTTTCATAATCTGTTGTCATGGAAATCAGACAGATGTCAAAAACATGCCTTTGTCACTTAATTGTGTAATCCACACAAGAGAAAGAAGAATGGAGAGAAGTTTTGCTGGTTAAAGCAGCACAAGAAGACAACAGTGAGCTAAAATCTCCCAAAATTCCCTTTACACAGATCATTGTTCTCACTGCAGCCCCTGGGGAATGAAAGCCATTGTTTCTGTGAGCTCCGTTTTGTCTGGTATTTTGGGACTAAAGGCTCCTGCCCCCTGTCCTTGACAGGATTTGGTGGCACAGGAGCAGATGTGGCCAGCAGGGAGGATCCCTGGCTAAGCTGCTTTCCCAGGTGGGGTTTGAGGAGCTCGGGGAGCTCCAGCCCTGCCAGCAGCACCAGAGGTGTTAATCCACCATCAGCAGCACCACAAGAACAGCCCCAAGGCTCAGCATCCAGCAGGATGGGCAGAGCAGCCCCAGCTCCCAGCAGAGAAATGCATTTCAGTCCTCGCTGAGCCTGTTGGGTGGGCTGAGGTTTGGTGTCACCAAAGCAGGGGTGACGTCCTGCAGAGCACTGAGCTCGGGTTTGCCCCAAAATGCTGGGACCCGTCCCTATATTTTAATCTTGGCTGAAGAGTGGGGTGAAAATGCAGCCTCGAGGTAAAATGGTGTCAAACGAGGCAAGTCCCAGGGCTGGAAATAGAGGCAGCCACCTGTGCTTCTTACTCAGGTACTGCTCTTGTGCCAAAGATCTATCAGACCAACATCCACAGCAAAAATTTAAGGAATTTTGTGCTTTTCGTGCTCACGAGCTCCGTTGAGGACATCACCTTCCATGTGTGTTCACACAGCAGTTCTCCAGTCACCTGGCTCTATTCCCTTCTATTTTTAATCAAGTTCCTACTAAGTACAGAATAGATTTTTTTATGCTTGTTACAAGAGCAGCCCATGATATCTGCTTATACATCTATTTTAAAATGTCAGCCAGACAAATGAACCTTGCTAAAATAATGCTGGATCCACAGAAATTCCCTGCACACGGGAAATTTGCAGTGATTCCTTGCAGCTGGATCCTGCTTTGTAAATTAACCACAGCAACTCTTGTTGGAAACACAAAGGGCTTTTTTTAAGGTATAAAAATACATCTGAGCGTGTGTGTTAATTTAGGTAAAGCAGTGGAGTGAAGGATTGAAATGAGGATGGAAGGAATGAGCCTGAAGCACTGGTTTGAGGCTGAATTTGCTGAGTGTGGCTGTGGAGGGAACAACCTGGAATTACAAATTGAGCACATCTGTTCAGGCACCAGCGAGACACAGCTCACACAAACCTCAGCGCCCACAGCTTCACACAGCCCCTTTCCAGGTGAGAGCAGCATTTCCCAGAGCTCAGGAGCTGCAAAATCTGCAGGGAGCCCCTTCCTGCAGGGGATGAGCTGAGAGCTGCTGGGTCAGAGCTGCCCCAGAACCCGCCGAGGCCTCCAAAGTGCCACGAGCACCACTCAGCATCCAGCAGGCTCTGAATATTTCATCCAGCGCAATGAATTGTGGCTTTTCAGGATTAATTCATACTGCTGCAACCACGTTGGCGTTGGGGAAGGGTAAAATTAACGTGTTATTTATGCTGAAATGACGTTGAGGCGCGAGCGGTGTTCCTGGAAGGCTGGAAAACGGAATAATTTTGAATAAATTATTGATGGTTTTAAAAGCCTTGCTTATTGATTACAGGTTATGCTCTTAGATTAAAAGAGTGCAGCTAAGTCCTGTCAGAGTCTTTCAAAGTCAGAGTTCATCAGAGTAAACAAGTGCCACTGTGCTGTAACCCAGAGCGGCCAAAGAGGAGTAAAAGTTTAAAAATTGCTTTATGGCGTAAACCCCTTCTGTTTATCATTATTTTTTTCCTTCTAAAAACAACTCTAGAAGCAAATTAATTCAGTATTCTAGGAAATGAAATAAAACCATAAGAGGTGCAGCAAGTTCTCCATGACTGCATGTGGTTTTTGGTGCTCTGCTCTGGCTGACAAGGTGGTGATGGGTCAAAGGTTGGACTCAATGGTCTTGGGGGAGTTTTCCCACCTTAAGGACTGTGGGATTCCATTCTGGAATCAGTGTTGGTGTTGGGTGATCTCTCCCTCAGAAAACCAAATTTGCTGCTCCAGCTGTGTGTGGGGAGCAGAGTGACTGTGGCAATAATTCATCTCCTGGATTTTCCCCCAAACTCTCAGCCCCAGCTTCTCTAAAATCCTCTGCGTTCTTCCAAACCCAGTGGCAGCATCACCACGGGCTATTCCCAATTTCCTCCTGGGTAACTGAAGGATCCTATTACTGTGTTTAGTTTTTATTCTGTTCCTCCACACAGTGTGCTGTGGCCATGTGCATTTCACCCTAGAGGTCTTCAGCAAATTCCTGTAATTACTTCTCCCCATCTCTTGTTCATTTATTCCAACTGAAATTATCTCTGAACATTAGTTCCATTTGCTAAATCTCTTCTTGCTTTATTAAGTTTAATCAAACTGATATATTCTGCTAAATGAAAGGTGGTCTAGATGCCCATACCTGGCTCAGCCCTCTTCCCAGGGGGAAACACCCTCTTGAAACAGCGACACAAGTTAATTTTGCAATTATCAGAATGGAATTTGGCCGTTGTAATTTCGGTTATTGAACAGTTGCCACTGATGCCATTTAAAAGCTGCCTTGCTGCTGCAAGAGAGATCTGAAAAGAAATCCTGTGTGCAGTCACTTCAATTTCAAAGTGAGTCCTGTGTGCCATGGAGATGCATCTCCACCACTGTTTGCTTTTCATGGGGTTTAGAGGGAAGGGAAATTCAGCTGGGCAAAGTGCACTCCCTGCTCATGGAGGGATGTGATTAAAGGAAGGGAAAGAGAAAGGGTTTGGCTTTCATTTGTATTTATTTTTAGAATTGGTGAGCTGCACAGATTCTGTGGTATTGGGGAAACACAAAAGGCTGGTTAAACACTTTATAACTCGCACCGCTGCTAAGGAAAAGACTCCCAGAATGGGAAAAAAAAAAACCAAACCAAAAAAAAAAACCTACATGAGAAGGATGACAGCTTTAAAAATCCTCATTAAATTCAACCCAACCAGACCTCTCAAGCCATTTTGACTTCAATTAGTGTGCTTTGCTGTGTCAAACACACATCCACTGCCCAGTCCTGTTCCCATGGCAGGCAGGAGAAATCTTGGCCCTTGTCTGAACAGAAGGGAGCAGGAGTTCAAGAGTCAAGGCAGAGATCTCAGAAGAACAGATAAAAGCTCAGCCTCCAGCTCCTGTTTTCAGTCTCTTCAAACTAAGATGATAAATGGAAAAGTTGATTTTTTTATACGTACATGTAACAATATTTAAAATACCAAGGTAAATTCATGTTGCTGCTGTTTATTGTCTCTCTGAATTCCTACATGGAAAGATGAAGGGAGGGAACATCCTCCTTTGTGCCATCATAACTAACAAAAGCTTTGATTTTGGGGTGTTTTTGGCAATATAAAAGCATTGCTAAAGCTCAGAGATTGCAAATATATATGTATATATACATATATTTTATAAATATACTTATATATATTAATAGTTATAGATATAAAATAGTTTTTATATATTTATATATTTATATTTATTTTTATTCTTTTTTTAAATTTTCTTTTTCTTTTTCTTTTATTTTTTTTTTTTATTTGTAGTAACTTTGGGATATTTCCCAGTAATGCACAAAAAGTACTTTTTCACAATGAACTGAATTCCTCCTGAAGCACACCTCTGCTGTGTGCCAGATTTTGGGGGCTGAATAATGAATTGATTGGGACAAACACACCGAGTCACGTGGAAAAGAAAAGGCTGCCATGGCCAGGATGAAGAGCCTGGCACAACACACGATTAATGAACTTTCTGTGCTAACAAGGAGCAGAGGAAAGTGCAGAACACTCTCCACGTGTGATTTCTGACTCTGCTCTGCCTCGACAGCTGCTGGTCAGCTCTGGGTTCTGAGGCTGTCTCTGAAACGTGCAGGGGGCTGGTTCTGCTTTGCAATTGAGACCAAAAATCATCAAGCTCATGCAGCAGCACCTAAAATTGGAGAATGGTGTGGAAATCACTGACCTTGCAGCTGCTGTGGAGTGGCCCGGTTCAATAGCAGCAAATCCATCGTTAGCCAATTTTATGGAGTCATTTCTGACTGCACTCAGAAATTCCCTGGTTTCTGGGGCAGCAGCAGGGGATATTTACTGGTGAGTTTGGAAGTTGCTGCAGGTTTCTGGCTCAGTCCAAGTGGAGTTTGTAACCCCACAAAGAAATGGGGCAAGAACCAGCCACGGAGTGCCAGGGCAGGATCCCAGCTGCAGAATTTGATCCCTGATGTGTTCCCAGATGTGGGGTCCAGCTTTTCAACCAATAAATTCCTTCCCCATGCAATCCCAGGAGTGGGTTCAGGCAATGTGGAGCTCAGGATCCATCCCACTTTTGTCTCTGCTCTCATTGTGAATTCTCTAGGATTTACCTCCCCTCCTTCCTCCTGTCTGGACAAGAAAGTTTTAGAAGGACTGAGAAAAAAACCTCAATTCTTTTGCACAAGAATCTGAGCTCTTATCAATAAATAAGGAAAAGCAACTGGAAAAAGAATAGCAAGGGGGAAATAATAAAAATAAAATTATGTTTCCAAGCCTTCGGAGCCTTCAGCTCTTTTTATTTTTTTTCCAGACACATCTCTAATCCCCCCACTGCCTCCCAAAGAGAGCTTTGCTAACCTGTGGAAGTTTGATAGCTGGCCTCTTTTGTCCTGAATTTATCGTTACAGAAGTCCCATTGCAGGTTTGAAAATTAATAACAGCACAATCCCTGTACCTTACCTGAGTGAATTTGACGTATTTTCATGCTGTTCATCTTCAAATATCTGGACTGGTACTTTCCACTCTCCCTCAAGAGAAGATTTAAATCTCTCAGTCACATACTGGGAAGCAAGTTATCATTTTTAAGGCTTTGTTGTAAGACTCAGACCCTTGCTGGTCTAATTATACGTTAGGTAAAGACACAGGAGATGTTTATCTCTTACATCAGTTGTCTTGTAAAATCAGAGATCTAAACCAGCCCTGTGGAAGCTGATAAGCCAAAGGGAAAAAGAAATGCCCTGATAGCAGAGACAAATAGGACAGACCCACATTAACGTGTGGTTTTGGAAAGGATTGGCACAAATCCTTTCCAAACAAGCATTTCTGAGAACAAGGAGCCACTTTTAGATATCTCTGAACTTGTTCCCTTTAAATTGAGTCACACTCGCAGTGTTTGTAATGGATGGATCATTCCTGAAGTTTCCTAAATGTGACAAAAATATAAATGACCTGGAATCCACATGTCAGGCACTGTATTATTTAAGATGTGTTAGCTGATCCTTTTACCCTCTGTAAGCCATCTAAATGTAAGGTTGAAAATATCAAGGTCTGCTAATTAACATCTTAATGTGATTGATGTCTTATTTTGATTACTTCAATTTTACAGCATTTAATTTGAGACTGTGCGCAGGTCTCTCATGTCAGCAGCTGTATCATTTATAAAAGAGTGAAGCCCTTTTTTTACAGCAATTTTTAGTAAAGGAAGTTACTCTAACCCAGTAAAAAAACATCCAGTTTTCTGCCACTGGTTGCTTAAAGCATTTTGTTTTCAAGATGACTTTAAAATAAGAAATCCTAATGAATGGAGGAGCCAGTGTCTTCACAGATATCATTCCTCTTCCTAAGAAACTATCTTTACAACCAGAGTAGAATTGCCACAAGGAAAAATTAAAAAAAAAAAAATCAAAATATGAAGAAAATAAGAAAAATAAAAATATTCAAAATATGTAGTGTTTCTAATGAAGAAAATTGCAGAGGTGCACATAAATATTTTAAAAACCTCTCTCTGCGTAAAGAATATGTGTTTTCATGATGGTGGAAGAGGGATGTGTTAAATCATGCAATTTTGGCATTTAGGAGTCCATGGAATTTTAGCATTTAGGAGATGGCCAGAGCACCCTCCTCATGGCCATTCATGCAGAGCAGCAGGGCAGAGCTGGGCAATTTGAAAATACAGCTTTGAACTGAAGTAATGTAGGTGCATCCTGAGTGGGTGCCTTTGATGGGCTGGAAAGAGGCTTAAAATCATGGGATCAAATCAGTTCTGGCCAGGGACAGGGCTCAGGCTCTGATCTGTGAGGATTTTGTGGAATTTTTTTCCAGATATTGGGCAGTGTTAAGGCATTATCTCTTTTCAGGGCTGTACCTGTATCAGGATCAGAAGGAAGTGCTAAAGCACGGATAAAACATTCCTTTGCAGCCCAAATGTCTTGGAAATTCAGTTGAATTCTGCAGCCCAGAAATGTCCCCAAAGACATCAGGCCAGGCTGTGGAGGAGGGGACACTCCTTCCTAACTCTGAAAATCAAAACCACACTGGCAGCTCTCTGGACTCACAGCTCCCTGGTCCTTCCATTCCCTTCTAGCCTGGCTTAAAAATAAAAAAAAAATTATAAAATTATAATAATAAATAATAAAATAGAAATAGAAATAATAGAAATAATAAAAATAATAGAAATAGAAATAAATAGAAATAGAAATAAAAAAATAATAATAATGATTTAAGACACCTTGAGAAGTAGTGTGGAATAAATGCAGGTTGTTGTTTTCCAGTGCAGGGGTAGCTGGGAGATGAGCCCAAAGCCCTGGGAGCCACCCAGATTAGGAAAGCCCTACTCAAGCCCTGATTTAAAAGGCAAAGCAGCTCTTTGACTTATGGGAATTCCCAAAAGAGGGAAGTGTCGCTCTGTTCTTTTAAAAGTTTTAATGTTCTTCTAAAGGTTTTCTATGCCTTCTGATGTTTGCATATTTCTCCTGGAGTTCTCACGCACTGTTCCTGTAAATAATGATTGTCTTGCATTCTTTGTGGGGGGAGAGAATTGATGGACTGTTGGTTTGACCAGTGTGGTTGGAGAGGTGGCAATTTCATCCTCCAATCCATGGTCACTTTTGGAATTCTTTATATTGCGAAGTCAAAAATAAAACTTCCTCTTTTTCCCCTCTTTTACCTCTAGTGTGTGTGCGTGAGTTATTTCATGTCGTAGTATGACAGGGAAGTCTCAGAGAGCATATTTTAATTTCCTGTGTCCAGAGCCATAAAGGGAGCAAGGCTGGAGTCATCCCTATCCCCAAAACCCCAAATGCAGCTGTCAGAGCCCAGCACATCCCTCTGGCTGCCCTGGCTGGCTCCAGACCCTGGCAGGGGGCTCAGAGACCTTGGCACAAAGTCAAAACCACCTGTGGCTTCCATTTTAGCCCATGGAAAAAGCTGCCAACTCTGTGTGAGGAATTACAAACCACAAGGGTTTGAGCAGTGTGGTATTTGGATTAACACAGGGTGAAAAAGAATGGAATTTTGGGGCTTTTTAGAATGGGGTTCAGGGGACAAGATGGAGGGATTTGGGCGTGTCCTGACCTTCTTCTCCTTCTCCTTGCCCTCCATGTCTTGCTGTGCTGGTGACACTTTTCTGTTGGTTTAAGGTACAGACACACTGTCCAACATCAATGTTAAGTATTGGTAATAAATTGTAAACACAGTATACATAACTTTTGATAGAAAAGGTAAACACTGCCCAAGAGGGCACAGAGACTGCCACGGCTTCTGTACTAGCCGGACCTCGGCAGGTCAGAGAGAATCTATTATAGATAAGAAAAAATAAACAACCTTGAAAACTCAGCTTCACGCATTCCAGACCTTTTCTTCGGCTGCCAGGCTAGGAAAAAAAAGGACTTTCACACAGTTCGGGTCTTGCCAGCTGACCCTGACATGCAGCCACTGCAGTGCAGTTTTCCTTTTTCAGCATGGCTGAAAAAATCCCTCAGCACCTGGGCAGCTGCTGAGCTCCAAACCCTGGTGCTGTTCTGGAATGCTGTTTCCTGCATCTATCCCTCCCCAAACTCTGGAAATGCCCCATAAAGCTCCTGCCCCCCAGCTGATCCCACCTGCAGCCCCCAGGAGCAGCTGGCACAGGGCTCTGCTCAGCAGATGGCCGGCACGGGGCTCTGGCACGGGGCAGGAATGAAGGAGATAAAAAATCCTCTCCACAGCTTGGTGGATGCAAAAAATCCAGGCTGGTCCGTGCTGGTGGGGTTGTTGTTTTCAGTGAGTGTGGTTTTGAGCTGGGTGTGTTGTCCAAAGTCAGCTGAAATCTGTGGAGATCAGAAATTGTCAGGGTTGTTAGGATTAATCACAGGGATGTGGGTTTTGTTTTAACCACAGGGATTCCTCTGGCTCTTGCTTCTGTCAGCAGCTAGGGAGCTGAATTGGTGCTTCAGGAGGATTTTCCATGGCTTTTATTTCCTTAGAACAGAGAAATTGTGGCTGCCCCTGGATCCCTGGAAGCTTCCAAGGCCAGGTTGGACGGGGCTTGGAGCAACCTGGGACAGTGGAAGTTGTCCTTGCCTGTAGAAATCGATGATTTCTAAGCTCCCTTCTATCCCAAACCATCCAGAGATCACCATTAATACAAAGAAATCAGTTTTTAATCATCCCAACCAATTTTTAGGAGAAACAAAAAACACTAGGGGAATATCAGACTGGATTTTAACAAGTGTTCCTCTCACTGGAGCCTTGTTAGGCTCTGCTTTTTGGATGCTGGGATATTTCAAAAAGCAATGTTTAGTGTGTGGTCTGGGCACATTTTAGATGTGCTCTAAATAACAGGAGAAAGAGAGGAATCTGCAGGAATGAGCTTCTGGAAGAGGAAACTAAACACAGTTTTATTAAACCTTAGAATAATGAAAAGGGAGGGTAAAAAGAGGAATTTAACGGGATTTCATCTTGTGCTCTGTGATATTTGCATTTTTTCAGATCATGGCTCCTTGTACATCCCTCAGGATGGCTGGAAAAGCAGGAATGCTGTGGGAATCATGTGTCCTTAGTAGGGAAAGTAAATAAAAATATCTTCAAAGCCAGAGCCAGGGCTGACTGCAAATTATTTCCCTAATTAGAGGGTCAGCAGAAGTTCAAAAAGCTGAATTTAGCCATGGAATCAGAGAATCCTTAGGGGATGAAGAGACCTCCAAGATCATCGAGCCCAACATTTTCCAACACCCACTAAACCCCACCACAAAGGGTCACAGCCACTGGATTTTGGGAGCCTTTCCAGGGATGCTGACTGTTCCAATTCCTTAATGAGCACCCAGGAGGTGCTGCCCTGTGTGTGAAACATGGAAAAAGCCTCACCTGGCAGCTGGAATCCTCCTTGTATTCCTCATTTTCAGTGTGTGCTCCATCAAATGCTGCACATTTCATGACTTTCCTTTTGCCTGCTCAGGATATGCATCTGTTGAAATCTCCTCCCAGGATCCCCAGCTTTGATAAATCCTCCATCACCAGCTGGAAAGGTCCTTTCCCCGAGCAATCTTCCTTGCTTATGCACCTCAATTTCTTCTCCCAGTCTGCTATTTCATCTTGAGCTAAAAATAGTGAGAGAAAAAAAAAAAAATTCAGAGTTTTAGTGAAAAAAAAAAAAAATTGCAAACCTCAATTAATTTCCATATCTACTACTAAAGAGTTTTTCCTTAAGGCATGGCCCACAAATCTGTAAATCTCAAATTGTATCTTGGCTCAAAATACATTTTGTAAGTCAAACTCTACAAATGAGCAATTAAAATGTGGCCCCATCTTTAGGAATTTCTTTCCTACTTTACAATTAAACATTTTTAAAGCACTGGGCTCCACTCTGCACTTCCAAACAATTCACGGCAAAGGCAGGCAGGGGGATAAATCACATTTTTACCTGCAAGAAGCATCTGATGAGCAGTCAAGTTGTCAAAGTAAGCCTGTATTACTCATGGTGTAGACCTGTAGTAGGAGAAAAGTTGGAAAATTCCTCAAAACTGGGCGTTTTTGTCAGTGCCTTCGTGGCATTGCTCTGAAACCCCCCAGGGACACTGAGGACATTTGGGGACAGTGCTGTCCATGTCCTGGGGCTGCTGGAGCATCCCAAGGTCTGGCAGCTCTGGGGAAAATGCAGCACTGCAGCTTTTCCCTCTGCCTGGGAGTATAACCCCAGAAAAGCTTGGGAATAAAGGGAAACCCCATCACCCTTAAAAACCTTGATGAAAAACCACCCTCAGCCCAGCCCAGTTTTCATAGAGTCACCAAATATCCTGAGCTGGAAGGGACCCATGAGGATTCCCAAAGTCCAGCTCCCGGAATTCCTTTCTGGTGAAAGGTTGGCCAAAACAATTCACACCTTCAGAGCTTCTGCCACGTGCCCAGGCTGTGCCAAAAATTCCACAGGAGGTGTTGGGAAGACCTGGGCTGCCCTTGGGCTGGATGTGGAGACCAGTGACACCAGCAGCAGGTCCCAGCTGGGTGATAGGAGTTGCTAAAAAATGGAGATTTTTTTTTTTTCTTAATGCTAAAAAATTCAATTTTCTTAATGCTGAAATTATTTTATCTTAATGCTTGAATTATCTTAATGCTTAAATCTTAATGCTCAAATTATTTTCTTAACGCTAAAAAATTCTTAATGCTAAAAAATGCTAAAAAAATTCTTAATGCTAAAAAATGCTAAAAATTTCTTAATGCTAAAAATTCTTTTCTTAAATGCTAAAGAAATTAAGAAATTGCTAAGAAATCCCAGCTTCCTATGATGGGAATATAGGAACACTGAAAACTGTCAGAATCCCCATATCCAGACACAACACACCCAAAACCACACACGAGCAAGGGGATTAAAGAGGAATAATAAATGTAGCAGTATAATTGGGGCACAACTAACTCCAGAGCAGCAGAGCAGCACAAATGCAATGCAGAGAGGTGAGGGCAGCAGCTGCTTTGGTGATCCTGCAGATTTGGAGAGGCAGGTAGAGCAGTTTGTTACCCTGGAGCCGCTCGAGCGGGCGCAGAGCGCGGATTTCCAATAAACGGAGACCTTCTGCTGCAGCTTATGTTGCTTTCTTCCTGCTGCTGTTCTGGGATTTATCTGGAGTTCACAGGCTGGGTAAAGTGGCCACTAATCTTCCAGCAGCACACCGAGAGCATTTTCAGCAGTGCAGCTGCTGAAGTTGTTCCTAACCAGGCACCAGCCGGGAGGATTTGGGGGGATTTTTCTGTTCCAACAGGGGAAAGCAGATTTCTTCCTGCCTGAAAATGTTGGGGAACAAATTCTGGCCTCACTTCAAGTGTTTCTCCTCACAGGAATTGGGCACAAACTTGCGTTTCCAGTTTGCTCCTGCTGATGCTCCTATGCTGTCAGGAAAGGGATTTTGTGTGTGAGTGGAATTGCCGTGAGAAATCACACACCCGGAAAAATAAACACATAGAATAAAAATATAAGAGATAGATAGATACAGATATAAGATATAGATGTAAGAGGGAGAAATGCTCTCTCAGAACCCCCTGGGGAGGGCAGGATTAACTGAGTGTCTTGCTGTGTGTTTATTTAGTGCTGCTGAGGATCTCCAGGTTGGTTTGTGGGTTGCACTCCAGAAAAACAGAAGGAAGCAGGCTCCGGATCAGGCACCCCGTGTGCTGTGCTGCTGCACTTAACTGTACCCTTCCCTGTGCTTCCAGTCAGGATCTGCCTGTTGGCTGTGTCTAGAAAGAAGATTTTTGGTCAAAGATGAAGTTCCCTGTAGCTGGGTGCTTCTTGCACAGCTCCCAGCATGGGGAATTCTTCATCTGCCACTGCCCCTGGGAAAGAAAAGCAATAATTAGTAAAGGCCTGAACCACGTGGAGGGTTAATGGGACATTCATTCCCATCAGGGAATTAATTATTAAATTATTAATTAAACAGGGGGGTTTGCCCCAAATCTGTGAGTGCAGAAGGGGGAGAAAGCCTGTGAGGGCAGTTCTCAGAGCTGGACCTGCTGAGCTGCTCCTCAAGTGTTACAGGGCCATGGAACCATCAAGGGTGGAAAAGAGCTCTGAGACTGAGCCCAGCCTTTAATGTTCATCCCAGTGCCAAATCCACTCCCCTTTGGACACTTCCAGGGATGGGACCCCACTGCCCTGGGCAGCTGTGCCAGTGCCTGATCCCCCTTTCCATGAGGAAACTTTTCCCAATAGTCACAAAACCCCAAATCCCAGAGCCACAGTCCAGGACAGAGAAATGCAGGAGGTGTCAGGGGAATGATGGGCAGAGGGAAGTTTCTTTTTCCACTTCTGGCTATAAACCTAAGGACAAAGTGTGTGCAGCCACCCAGGGTTCTCCACGTGGTGCCAAGAAGAGCAGAAATCAGATGTGCTGAAAGAATTCTCCTTTACAGCCCAGCATTCATTGTAGGCCAGCCTGTATTTAGCAACAGAAAATTAGACATAACGTAATTAACCCAGAATATTCTTTATTTTTCTACTGCAAATGGTAATAACAACAAAATATGGTAAATGATTATGGGCTGCTTATGGAATTTCTGTAGATAAGAAAATGGACTTTTTCTTTTGATAAGATTTTAGAACTGTACAGACTTAAGAGCTGGAGAGGTAAATTACTTTTCCCGTGGTTTCAACATAATGGGCTGCGCAGATAAAGGATTTTTGTGGGAATGTGAACACTTCCAGATGTTTCACATATTTTCCTCATTGATTTAAACATAATCTTCACATGATTGTGCACAGAGAGTTCATGAAAGTTATGCATAAAACGACCTAATGCACAGAGGCAGGGATTTGGAAGAAGAAAATGTGGATATTTACACCAGTTTTAAATGCAAATGATGATTTGATTGACTATATCTAGGCAGAAATGCTGCTAGGTGTGAAACTTTGTGGTATTTCTGATATTGTACCCGGAGAATTCAAACCTATAAAACGAATAAGCTGATTTGAATGGTGCCTGTTTCAATAGATGAACTCCAAAGTGAGGCTGGGGGTACTTGTTGCCCAATTTTCAGATTCTAAAGGTTACTGAATGCTTTGCCAGGATTCCAAGGTTTACTAAAGGATTCTAAAGATATTTATGGGGGAAACAATCAGAAATTTCATCTAAACCCATGTACCAAGAAAGAGAGACTCCCTCAAATCACACATGTGTTTGGTCTGTGAGCGTGCTAATAGATAAATGAACTTTTATGACACAAAGTTTCTTTAGTCCATGGATATTTGAGATTGAGGGGTTGAAAAAAGCAAAGGAACACCATTCCATCAAACTGGTGATTTACCAGTTCAAAGAAAGCGCTGCAGTGTGATTTGAAAGTTCATAATAAACTTTGCAAATCATTTGAAGCAAGAAGTGAATTAATTTGTGGTAGAAAAGCAGCCTTTACCAACTTTTACTTGAAATATTCTAAGCTTAACTGAAGTTTCCAGAAGCACTGAGGAGATGTTGTGAGAGCAGGGGCAGCTGGGGCTCTGGGCTGGCCCCAGGATTTATGGTCCCCAAATCCAGTTCTTCTTACAACCCAATTTTCCTTCCTGAGGGGGTTTGGTTGGGCTCTGACCCCACTCCCACCCACACCCTCACTGCTGAAATCCCAGCAGTTTTCAGACATAACTCAGTAGAATCTTCAAGGAGAGGTTTTACTTCTAAATCAGTTTTTGGAAGGATTTGAGAGAATCCTGGCAATCATTTGCAATTATAGGGGTTACGGCTTGGACTCAGCCATCCTACAGCTCTTTTCCAACATTAATGATTTTATGATTTTATATTCACCAGAATATTTTAATAACTCCTTGTGGCTATCTCTGTTGATGTGAGGACGACACAGTGATATTTCTGCTTTAAAACAACCAAAACCCTGCGTTTTGAGGGGCTCACTGAGCGCAGCCAGAGCTGCAAGCAGAACAAGAAGATGTGCCGGGGTTTGACTCCTGATGGGCCCCAGCCACAAGCCAAGAGGATATTGGCAAACACTGCTGAGTACAAAACAAAGCCATAATCTTTATAAGAACGTCCACACACTTCCCTAAACCTGTAGGGTCTGGGAAACCACGAAGTGATTGTGAGTACAGAGCTGCAGGTTAATAGCTGGGAATCAAACGCGTTAGGAAGTCCAGCCGGAAGACGCCGATAAGAAAAAGTCTTTGTTCCTTTGGAGAGCTTCAGGTGAAAGTGGAGCACATCTCAGAGTGGGGATGAATCTGCCTTCCAAATCAAACATGAACTGAATATTGAAAAGAACGGCAGGGAAAGCAGTTTTGATTTTCTTCCTGAGTTCAATATCCGAACTTTAGAAAATAATTTGTTTCTTTTGTTTGTGTTGATGTCTCCCTAGTAAAATAAAACCTCAGGTTTTCCAGGGTTTTATAGTCTGCATCATATTTTTTTTTTTCTTATTTTCTCTTGTGGGGTTGGATTTTTTTTTTTTCCTCCCTTAAGGCAATGCTCTCTGTTTCAACATTACTGACATAAAGCAGAGTTTATCTGACATAAAACCTGCACAATAGTTCCAGAACATGAAGAGGACTGTCCTGGGCTGTCCTTCAGCCTCACCCACAGGTGAAGAAGGAACGAGGCAGAACAGCAGGGATGTCCCAGGTGTGTCACAAAGGGACACCAGGCAGGGACAACCCATCCCCTGCTTTTTCCTGCCTGGGTTTGACACCTCCCTGCCATGGCCTGTGCTCCTCTTTTATCCTCCCAACGACCGATTCAGGTTTTAGCAGCTTCTCCTTACACAAATAAACCTCGTAGCAACATCCACACAGGAATCTCCTGTCCCTCATTCTGCTTTACAGGCAAAATGTGATTTGTGGGATTGATGCAAAAAGTGCATCAATCATGTCCAAAATGTTGCAGAGGAATAGGAAACAAACTCCTGAATTCTTTGTCTTGATCATGGATAACTTTATGTAGTAGAAACAAAACATCCTTCATGTCACTCATCCAGACCTTACAAAAGCCAAGAAAATATTTAAACCCAATGTCTTCAGCATTTTCCTCTAGAAATAATCTGGCCTTTAAGGGGAAATCTATCAATACTTTCAGCTAAAACAGAATTTCATGGTATCAGTTAAATAATTTAGAGGATGTGACTCTGATTTCTCAGCAGTGATTTATTGTTTTTCTTCCCATGATGGCACTGGGACATTATTCCTGTAGAAATAGGGAGGAAGAGGAAACTTTTTGTTTGTCCATAGTGCAGCTATCTTCTCTCTCATCATTATTAGCTGGTTAATAATTGTTGTCTCCCAAGCTGATCAAAATGTTCTCTCATGAGTGGTGTAAAACTGAGGCCAGCACAGAGTGAAGTGAGGGTTGTTTGCTCTGGTGAGGAGATTTTACAGCTCTTTTTCCCGAACTTCAGGGAAGGTGGAGAACACCCCTCCTTCAAGCTTGGCTGGATTTGAAATTATCTATTGTCATGCTTCCTGTGGCTCAGCATCCTCACGGGCTGCTCTTAGTGACATCTTCATTTTAGGCAGGATTATGGAGTCTATTTCATGCAAATGCTGCGGATTCTAATTGCCTTTGGTGCAGCAACCCTCAGCCAGCAATTCCCCTCTCAAAGGCTGGCAAACACCCGTGGAAAAAATGGGCTTTTCCCACAGGAGGAGCTGGCACAGGGCGAGGGAGCAGGGAGGGAATGCTGGAGCTTCTCTGGTGGAGCTGGTGGGTGGGAGAGCAAAGCCGAATCCCTGGAATACCCAGAAAAAAATTATCAGCAGGAGCAAAGCAGGAGGTGTTGGCCAGAGCTGAGGTGGTGCAGGCACAGGCAGAAGCAGGTCAGACAAGAGGAGGGCTGTAATTTAAGGGATTTATAACTTAAAAATTCTTTTGGAGTAAAATAACCAAGTTCAGGAAGTGTCTTGGCTGAGATGAACTTTCTTTTCTTCCCTGTTGCCTCATTTCTGGTGGAATCAAGGTGAAATTGTAGAAGCCCTTTGAAAGCTCAGCTGTTTGCAAGGCTCTCATTTCATTTCCAATTGTTGACCATCAAATTAAAGTGGGATTAGATGGGCTCTGACTGGGATGAAATGGTTTTCCTTCCAATCTCTTCTCATATTTCCTTCACTCAAAGCTTGGCTGCACTGGACATGCACATATTCTGTCTCTCTCCATCTCTAGATCTCCATCACCTGGCTTTTAGAGCTGACTTTATCTATTTTTCATATTCATTTCTCGGTAACACTCGTGAGTCCATTAGGGTATCTAATTCTCCTTAGCCAGGAAAAGCAAGCTGTGCTCCCATTTCCATCCCACACACACTGACAGCATCACCCAGCTCACACCAGTCCCACAGCTTGACCTGGAGAAGTTTCATTTGATTACAATAAAAGCAGTTGTGGAAGACCAGAGTAGCATTCAAATGCTAGAAAAGCAGCACGACCGTGTTTTCTAGCTGCCAAAAGAAAAATAACTGTGAGCTTTCTCTAATAAGAATATCAGATAATGTCTCATTAAAAGATATGTGGCCATCATCCTGCCCATAACTTAATTTACTTCTGTCTGATGACTATTTAAGATTTAAGATTCATTTATTGCTTCTGTCCTTTTTTTTTTTTTTTTTTTTTTTTTTTTTTTTGGCAAAGGAAAACACCTCAAGATCAAGATGTGCTGTCAGATTAGGCTATTGAGGCAAAGCATTAAATTGGAATGTTGGAAGAATCCGGACTGGCCACTGTAAGACTCACTTGAAGGTACTTGGCCACTGTCAGGAAGGCAAAAATTAATTGGTCAGGAAAGCAAAAATTGATTAATCACAAAAATTAATTAATTAAGGGGACAACGATCCCAGGGACGGTCACCTGCTGCCTCTCCAGCAGCTCTGGCTCTGTGTCACAGAACTGAGGACCTGGAGAGTGGGTCCTTACCACTGGTGCTCCTCCCTGGCGGTGTCAGTGGGCCCTCGGGGTGGCAGGAGGGCAGGATAATGCCCAGCAGCTTTTTTCCAGGGATAGCCTCAAACGGGGCTCTCCCATCGCCCTTCCCCCCGGAGCTGCTCCCAGCCTTTGCCAAACCACATAAATCAGCGACTGCCACGTGCACAGATCAGCATTTCTCAGCTTTCTGCCACCACCTCTAGGAACATCTCCAGAGAGACAGAATTCCTCCTTCTCCTCAGCAGCAGCTCCACCAAAGCCTCACTTTTCAACAACATCTTCCAAGACAGAGCTTGAAAAGCATTTTCCCAGAGTCAGATTCCTGATCAGTCGTGGCTGCTGCGATAAGGGACATCTATGCAGTTGTTATCATATAGCTTTTGTTAATATTGTGCATATTTTTAGCTTGTGACCTATATTTCACCAACATATGCAATGTGACACATGCCATCAGAAATTAGCCGTGTCCTCGTGAAAAGATAAAGAACGTGACACACACCATTAACACGTGTCAAAAACCATTACAGTCCTCCTCCTTTAAAGCTGCCCAAGCACTTCCAAAACGAGGACACCCGGCCCATTTAAACTCCTTGTTTTTAGCTGGTACACCTTTAATTTTGCCTTATGAGGGCTCCTGGCTAAATCCCGTGCCAATATTCCATATTCCTGGTTTGCTGCCATAGCAGGGACTCTTTCCTGTAGTCCATGGTCAGAGAAGTGGCAGCAGAGGAGCACGTTCCTTGCAGCACTTGGCACATGCCGCTGGGATTTATGGAGATTAAAATGCAAAAAATGAGCTGATAATGTGATGCAAAGTGTCTTCCAGCCTTAACTCCGAAGCAGAAAATGTAGCAGTCTTGTTTTCCCTTTCACTAAGTCTTTCGAGAAGCCTCGAACTTTGCTTTTCTTCCCCAGAAAAGCAGGTGATCCGCTTCTCACTTTCTCCCTTCTCACTACAAAGTAATTAATTAAAATTTAATTCCGGGAAGTGTTAAAGGGGTTGCGGCAACAACATGTGTTAATATCTCCGGTGCTATCAGAGTCATCTCCACTTTAAAGAGGCTCTTTGTTACTAGGAAAAAGTGGATAAAAAGCCCTTTCAAGCCAAAACAGCTCGTTTGGAAGGGCTTTGTTATCTGGATGTTAGAGAAACCACCTTAATGATCACTCAAACACGGGTTTATCAAGGAACAATGGTGTGTATCTATCTGGAAATTATTATTAGGGGATTAATAACGCTTTGAGGGTCCCATGAGGGGACCCCCGAACCTGCACAGCCAGGCAGGGGACACAGGGGACACACACAGGCAGGGGACAAGCCCAGCGTGGCACTCGGACCTGCTGAGGATGTGTTTTGACACCCTTGTTCTGCCCTGTCCTCTCCCATTTTTCACCTTCAAAAAATTCATTTTTGGACTTGGGAGCTGAAGTCAGTTTTGCTCTTTCCAAATTCCAGGGACGGAAACGGGAGGTTTCAAAGCTCCTTGAGGCGGCTGGTTCGGGAATGCTGTGAAAATCAGAGCTCTCCTCGGGCAGCTCCTGGGGATGCCTTCAGTTTTAGCTTCCATACTCTCCAGGTTCTGCACTGCACTGGTGTGACTCTGAACTCCAGATAAAGTGGCAGCAGCTCTCCTCACAGCTCAGGCACACAGAACAATCCTTTTCCAGCCCCAGAACCAAGGACAGCGCTGCAGCTTCAGCCCAAAGAGTGCAAACAGCAGGGAATGGAGGAGAGCAACCTGGGAGGGTGGGACTGCAGCACCTGGAGCTGGAATTGGGCAATGAACCCCAACGTGGAAATGGACCAGAACTTATAAAAGTGTCAAAACTCGTGACCTGTCATCCATCTTGGGATTCATCTTGGGTGTAGCCCCAGCCAGGCTCTTGTGCTGCCCAAGGTGTGTCCTTTGAAGGCCTTTTAATAAATCCCTACTTTATTCCTTTAACTCTGCCCATTTTCTGTTCCAGGGAGCCTCTCCGGGCACCCCTGGGATCCCCTGGGATGCAGAGGAAGGGGTCACAGCCAGGTTCTCTCTGCAGAAGGTGGCAGAACCAATGAGCATCTGTCACGTCCAGCTACCAGCCCACGGGGAGAGGAATCTTAAAAGCTTTGTCAACGTCAATTTGCTTCCAGCCTTGCCCGCTGTAGAGGCAGGGGCGTCTCCAGAGCCGTCCTGCAGAACTCCCCATGCCGAGATCTCATGCTCTATTTACCCCTGGTGACTGCCAGGCTTTGATTCATTAGTGCAGACAAACTGATTTCCTTCCGCAGCCCGACCTGAGGACCCGCATTTGCTGCGCGCAGAGGCTGAAAACACATCCTTGAAAACCCCGCAATGAAAAACGCTCCCGTCGCTCGCTGGAAAGGTCTTTTTCTCTCCTGGCACACTGATCTTCCTCCCAGTGCTTTTTGCTCCCTCGTCAGCACCCCCAGCCTGCCTGTGCTGCGCCACGGAGAGCGGAGCACAGGCAGGACATGCCTGTCAGCGTGGCAGGCTGGAAAAGCTGTGATTAAAAATAATGCTGCTCATTAGTCATTACAAATCAAGGCGAGAACAATGCTCTCTCTGGCCAATTTGTAAACAAACATCCTGCTCAACCTGGGCTCTCTTTGAGGGAGAGAGCAGGAGAGCAGCTCATAAATAAATAACTCCCTAATTCTGCAGGAGACACAGGCTCAGGGCAGCTTACTGGGTGAATAAATATTCCATAATTTCATTTTCTACAAAATTGCCTCCTACAAATTTGGGTTTCAGATATCCCTAATGCCAATAATGATGCATAAATATTTGATGCAGGCGAGTGCAGTGTATGTGCGTGGCTGGGTGTGATCTATGCCTGTTCTCATGTGGACAGAGAATTATCATTAAAAATAACAAAATAGTACCCTGAGAATACTGTCAAGACCATCACAGGAGTGAAAAAAACCCCATAACCTCAAGACAGATGAACGCTCCTCTTCCATTTGTGAGTCCCAAAGTGAAAAAGTGTCAGTATTACAAAAAAAGGCATTTCCAGCATAATTCCTGCATATTTTCTCCTCCACAAACATCACTTCAGCTCTCTTGGGCACCTGCAGGTTTAGGAAAGGCTTTGAATCTGTCACAGGAGTCCCTCACGTGTGAATTAACATTCCCAGCCACGGAGCAGGCTGAGTTCAGACAGCAGCCCGTGCCTCAGAAAAGAACATTTCCTCAGACTTCCAGCGGAGTTAAAACGAGTGGCTGGTGGCACAGCACCACGGACACTCCTGCCCTGAGCTCCCTGGAAAACAGCTGATCCCCAGGGAACAGAGAGCACAGGTCCCTTTGGATGTGTTTATGAGGTGCTGCATGAATCCCGTGCCAGGGAGGCAGGGCTGGGTCCCCATCCTGTCCCCTTCCCTGTGAGCGGATCTGGGTGCTGGATTAAGCTCTTTTCTGACCCAGACATGGGGCAACTGAGAGGTGTTATAAAAACCTTTATTCCATTTTCAGTCTCATGAGAAGGGTGAGACAATACTGGTGTTATAATTCACGCCATCACAATCAGAAGCCAGCTCTTTCCTAATTACAAAACACTGTAAGGGTTTTTTGGCCTATCAGCTGTAGCCACACCATGCTGGAAATGCCTTAAACCAATCATCCAAAATTACCCCTCGTGGGTCCCACAACAGTGCATCCTTCATAGTTCTATTTCTCCAAAATATCCAGTCTTATTTTCAAGGTCATCATTTGAAACTTATTTCTAGTTCCATTTCTCTCTCAGCAATGTCTGTCCCATTCCATGGCATTTCTAAGTCAGCATTTCTTGTCTCAAGGTTTGCATACAGATGCACACACTGTGTGAGCCTTCTGTCAGGCTTTGAGAATCTTCCATAAATCCATTTCCCATATCTGGGTC
Organism: Vidua macroura; assembly: GCF_024509145.1. Lineage (NCBI taxonomy): Eukaryota > Metazoa > Chordata > Aves > Passeriformes > Viduidae > Vidua > Vidua macroura. The sequence goes on from NC_071583.1 coordinate 2,370,300, forward strand.
CTGCTGGATCTGGATCTGGGGATCCATCCCATCTGGGGATCCCTGAGCCTGCAGTGCAGCCGTTTTCCAGCTGGGAAAAGGGCTCTGGGTGTGGCTCAGAGCACAGGATCTGCCCACCTCCCCTCTGGGACAGTGTCCTGTCCCCTCTGTGGCAGAGACCAGAACAAAACCTGGCAAAAGGGGTCTCCAGGTGACAGGAGAACGTGCTCCCATGGGGATATCCCTCCCTCCTGCTGGAATTAGAGGCTGCTTAGCAGCCAGAAGCAGGAAAGTTTATACTCTAGGAATTATCCTATTTCAGCCCCACTGTCAGAACCTCGACTGAAGGCACAGGGTGGATTTAGAGACAGGGACAGAGGGATGGTGACAAGGACTGAAAAAGTGGACACAGCCCCAGCCTGAGCACTAAGAGAATGTTAATTTCCTTTTTTTTTTTCCTGATCTTTTAGGAGCAATAAGTGCTCTGTGATCTGTAAATTATAAGTTCTACGTGATAAAGGTGGAAGGGACCTTAAAGGCCATCTAGTTCCAACTTCCAGCAGACTTTTCAAACTCTTTCCAAACAAAAATTCACCCTTTTCCTACCAAATACAGTTCTTTAAATCCTCTGCAAAGCTGAAGTAACTCTAATTACAGAACTGAGAACTTACTCAGCTTCTTGAAAACATTTCTTGGGCTGATTGGTAATGTTTTTGCCATTTTCATTATTTGTATTATAGAAATGGTTAATGTAATCTGAAAGGAAAAAAAAAAAAGAGAAATGTATTAAATACCTAAAGGCCATAATACAATTTTAGAAAATAAAGTCTGCACTAGTGAGAATGAAATCAAGGTAATCTGAAATTCAACTTTTATCCTTCAAAGTAGTCGAAGTTATTCCGAATACACAAATTTGGAAGTTTTGTATTCAACCATTTAGATACGTAATAAAAATATTGAATACTACTCCTACAAAATCCCACTTGATGTATCCTTTCCCTTTTTAGAAGGAAACATGGATTCTTTGTTTGTCTAATGACTTTTGCAGCCAATTCTTGTTTCACCAGATAATTCTTTCTAAACACTTAATAAATATCAAATTACTAAATTATAGGAAAGGTCAAGAAAGGGGAACATGATAGCAAATACAAGTCTGCAATATTGTTCCTAGTCCTGATTCCTCAAAGGGCCATTCCTCTGCTGAATTACAGTCTCAAAATGATTGCTCGTGTACTTTAAGTCCATACTAAAATAATTTTAGAGATTAACCAGCATTGAGACTTGAGTATTTTCAGAATATTGCCTAAAATCCACAGCAAAATACTCTGTGAAAATATTATAAATAGTAAGGGCTGTAAAGCAGTGATTTCAGTAATGATAAGTGATGTTAATTACAGCAGCAAATCTTTCTTCATCAGCTGTATTCTGCTGGTGTTGAAGTGAGAAATGTTTTATTTTGAGGCTGAAACTCCATTGCTTCCCTAAATAGCAGTGGCTGAGGGATGAGCTGGGGATGCTGATAAGCTCCTCATTAAAACAAATGTATTGATGATGGTATTGTCTGTAAAGACAGCCTAATGTATAGACAGCTGGATGATCTATAATTTAAACACTTCTCACTTTACAAACCTGACAACTGCACAAATATAATTGATTCGTGCACGGCAATATTCATTCCATTAGTTAGGATATACATCCACAATTGAAGGTGCCAATCAAATGAAATGAATGCATGTTTTCACAGAGTGCCGTGATGCCTTTTATTAAACTCGGGGAGAAAAAAAAAAAAAAATCAATCACTATTTTTGGCTTCAGACTCAACGAGAGTGTGACTCCTGCAAGTTATGTGGCAATAAATATACATGTTTGTTTTACTCGTGCTAGAAAATTACTCTGGCTACCTTTGATCTTTTTAATGTGTAAGAAAATAAGCTATTTATGCTAGCAGGGTCTATAAACACTTTAAACAAATAGATTCCCTGACGTATAGGTACAGGAGATAGTACTGATTCTCACTTACACCAATTTTACGCTCCATTGGTTTCGTTGAGAGTTACTCTTGATTTACACCAGTGCAGAAGAGGCTGGAGCAGCCCCATATTTTAGCTGCTGTCTCTCACACACTGATCTGCAGCTCCCAGATTGCTGGATGAATAATGCCGAGCCAAACATTGCAGGTTCCGTCTGCATTTTTGTAGTAATTTACTTCTGAACCTTGGGAATAAAAACAGAAATCTGTCATAAACAAAGCACTCATTTCCTTCGTCTGGAGCTGTGTCTGCGCTCGCTGTGTAAAACATGCTCTGAGGCATTTTCTCCTTCAAAGGGGATGCACAGACAGTGTTAAAATCAGTTTAGGGTTCCCAAAGGCTGCTCTGAGGGGAAGGTGTGGTGTGGCAGGCACGGCTTGGCCCTGGTGTGCCCCACCCTGGGCAGCAGCTCACAGACAGCCCCGAGAGCCAAGGGCAAGGAGAATGGCAAGGAGGGAGCTTCACCTGGAACCCAGGTCTGGGTTTGTGAGGATGGTGCTGGGACTGGTCTCATCTCGCCTCGGCAGCCAGAACCACCTTTTTCACACTAAAACAGAAAGTGTTGGGCAAGGTGAACGGGCTGTGGAGTGATCTTGCTTCCTGGGAAAAGCTTGTGAGGTGTTAAAAACCTGCCTGTGGTGTGGTCGGGGGGCACTTGGTCTGTCCAGCTGGAGAAAAGGAGACTGGAGGGGAGATTCACTGCAGCTCCAGCTTCTCCTGAGGCCAAGAGCAGGGACTGAGACTGGTGTCTGCTCTGTGGGGACCAGGGAACAGCTGGAGCTGTGCCAGGGCAGGTTTGGGTTGGATTTTTGGGAAAGGTTCTTCCCTCAGAGGCTGCTGGCACTGCCCAGGCTCCCCAGGGAATGGGCACGGCCCCGAGGCTGCCAGAGCATTGGACAACACTCTTGGGGACGGGGTGGGATTGTTGTGGTGTCTGGGCAGGGACAGGAGCTGGGCTTGTTCCTTGTGGGTCCCTTCCAACCCAGGATATTCTGTTGATTCTGTGATTTAGCCATGGAAGCTTATGCAATGATACAGAATTACAGAAATTACAGAATCTTTAGGTTTATGTGAAATGCTGTGTTTGAAAAGAAAGGCAAAGCCCCCTTCTTTATCACAACCCATGAACAGAGGGATTGATACGTTCCTGGGCAGGGCAGCTGAGAGGGAAAGGAGATGCTGCACAACCCCACACCCTAAATTCTGCCCAAGAGCAGAATTTGTTACTTCGTTTTTCAAAGCCAAAGGATTTGTCCCTTTTTATGTTCCTCTTGCTCCTGGCCTTCTCAGGAAGGAGAGGAGCAAACAGCTCAGAGGGCACAACAGGCAGCATTTCCCTCCCAGCTCTCTCAAACGCCCATCCATCACCCCCCGGTAATTCGGGAGATGCTGGATTAGGGTTTTCTTTGGATGTGATCACCCCAATCCCTCATCCCCGAGCTGCTGAGCCCCGGGGTGAGCAGGGCGAGGGCGCTGGGCTGGCTCGTGTCACCGTGATTGGTGGGGGACACAGGGAGGGGACCCGAGGTGATAACGGCGGCGTTTATCAGGTGTTCAGGGGGGAGCCGCTCCGGAGAGGCTCCTGATAAATGCTCAGGGTGCTGAGGGGCACCGAAATTTTGAATGGGTTATTTTCCAGAGAGCAGCGAGGAGTTCTAGAACTGATGATGATGCCTTGTGCAGGCTGGCCTAGAGCAGAGGCTGGGCAGAGTCACAGAATAAAGCAGGGATTGATTCAAAGGATCTCCTCCATGGATCCACCTTGGGCAGCACCAGAGCCCAGCCAGGGCTGCACCCAAGAGGAACCAAAATGGTCCCAAAATGCACGAGCGCTCCCGGGGGCTCTCACTGGGATCAGCTCTGCTCCATTTGCACCTTGCAGTTCATTGTCCCATTCCAGCTTTAGCCCAGGCACTCCCATCCTGCTTGTTTTTCTCTCTCCAGCCCATGCTGTTTGTGCTCCTGGGCATGAGATTTGGCTCATTTGTCCTTGGTGCCCAGCTGGAGCAGGAATTGTTTTGTCTCCCTGCTCTGTGCAGAGAGCTCACCATGCCCTGATGTGAAGCCCAGAACTGCACAGTAAAGCAGCACAGAATGTGAAAAATAGAAAAGTTCAAACCTGAGGCAGCAAGGAAAACCCAGAGTGCTGAGTGAGGTCCTGCTGGTTCCCTGCATCCCTGCCTTGCCATCCAGCAGTTTCACAGCTTCTGGCTCCAACCAGCCCCCAGAACCCACCCCAGGCCCTGCAAACCCCAACCTGCTTCTGTCACATCTGCACCAACCTCCTCCCTCCTGCCAGCACACCCAGAGCCCTTCCCAGGGGTTTTTCCCTCTGCCTCATCCATCCATGCTCTCTTCCCCTCTGTGTCCTGCCCAAAGGGGCATCCAGGAGGGCACCAGCCAGCAGCTCTGCCCTGCCTCCACCCAGAGAGATCCTTTTTTCTTGTAAAATCCAGAATCTGCAGCACTTCCATGGTAAACTGTGAACAAGGCAGCCAGCTCAGCCATCCCTCACAGCTCCATATGGCTGGTGTAAAAAATAGCTCCTGAAAATGACATTATAATGAACAGAATTGGGTGTCTTCACCATTATAAATAATTAAACCTTTGTGTATATATGTTGCTATAAATAATGTGTGTATGTCCCCTTCTTTTTTTTTTTTTTTGGTTTATGTATAAAAGCACCTATAAGAAAAAAGGAAAAAACGCAATCCACGATGGAGGATTTTACCAATTTTATCAATCTAAAATGACATTTCTAACTAGAAACCTGGTCTTGCTGGGGTGTAAATAAGGAGGAACAGACTTAAGGCACTGGCAGACTTCAAAGACAAATTCTTCGTCACTCTGCCACAGAAATATCTGGGAGAAAGATGAAGGATGAACAAAAGGAAAAGAAATAAAAAAGATATTTTAACAGAGAAAGCCATTAAGCAATATAATATTTCCATTCTCAAGCTGTGGTATCTCTACCAGTGGAAATTTCTAAGGACAGGGATGATGTGGTTAATCCTATCTCTGGGATATGAAAGAAATGGCTTTTTGAGACCCCTCTGCCTGCATTTCCTGCAGTTGCAGTGACCTTGATGAAGTATCTCAGCCATAATTCAGTGGCTCTTTGAGGGAACCCTTTTCCTTTCTTATTTCAGCGCACTCCATCCCCAGCAGGGATGATAAACCTGTTGACATCTCAATACAGAAAGAATTGCTGGGGCATAGTTTTTTTTTTTTTTTTTTTCCTTATCCATCTGTATCTCGATTGCTGGGTTTTCATCTCCAAAAAGACACTTTGGACTGAAATGGCTTAAGTGATAAAAACTGATAATATGTTCTTTTCTTTATGTCTCCATTTTTCAGTACTTCTGGAAACAAACAGGAAAGCTCTTTGAGAAGCTGCCTGGGTGAGAGCAGGAAAAGTTTTGGCCACACAGAACTCCTGGGATGTTATTTTGTGGAGTAGGAGGAAAGGAGCTCAGGTCTGGAACAGAGTTCTAACAATAAACCTACATTTTGTGGGGGGGGAAAAACCCAACAAAAAAGAACAGGAGAGATGAGCTCATCCCAGCTGAGCATGACTTTTATTTCCATCTATAAAGAGGAACAGTTTTCCTCTTGGCACCTTTTCCATGGTGTCTATAGCATGGAATGCTGCTTGGAGGAGCTGCCTGCAAAGGGCTAATACAGCAGAACAGAGCTGTGATTCTTTATCCTGCAGCAGCTTTACAAGGGCGTAAAAATGAGTTAGGAACGATACTGAAAGCTGGATGTCTCCCTGCCTCTTGCACAACAGGAAAACAGTGGGGTGGGAGAGGGCCACAGGAAGGGTTCATGCACAATTAATGCATTTTCAGGCTGATTTACCCACGGAATGTGCAGAGGCATGGAAGCAATGAATCCAGAGGCACAAGAGGGATCAAAAGTCCTGAAATGCAAATGAGATAAGCAGAAATGCTGTAGAATCTCAGACTGGTGTGAGGTGGAGCCTAAAGATCATCCCTGCCATGGCAGGGACACCTCCCACTGTCCCAGGCTGCTCCAAGCCCTGTCCAGCCTGGCCTTGGGCACTGCCAGGGATCCAGGGGCAGCCCCAGCTGCTCTGGGAATTCCATCCTCACAGGGAACAATTCCTTCCTAACATCCAACCTACATCTCCCCTCTTTCATTCTAGTATTTAACTGAAAACATTCTTAGTTCAACCTCTCCTAGGACAGGCCTCACAAAATCCAGCTTTTCTCCTGCTGAAAGGCACGAAATGAGCAGCCAGGTTTATCCCACAGCAGCAGTGTTTAGTGCAGGATTTTTCCAGCTTTACCTCTGGAATAAACAGGCCGCTAGCACTGAAATATCTGTCTTCTCTTTCTGAGCTAAACACTCCATGTAGCTTTTTATTTTAGTCTTTATCACAGGCATGCATTTCTTCCTATCAAACTGGTGCTGAAAGCTCAGCAGGAGGCCTTATTGCCAACAATGCTATCTGGGCTAATAGCATATTTCATAACTGCTCATAAGGAGAAACGTGTTTTTCCACAGAAAAGAAAAAGTAGAATATTTGGAAATATCTGGGAGACTTCTAAAACTCATCTACCACGGGGACAGAGTTGGTTACAGACAGACAAGAAGTGGTGCATTTAAAATTTGCACACAAGTGAAAGTTGCAGCAGTAATCACTCCCAAGCCTCAGTTTTGCACCACAAAGGCAACCCAAAAGTTCAGGAGCTTGGAGGGGAATTAGCTCATCAGCGATGGGGTTTGTTTGCACTCTTGTAATTGTTTCATGGAGCCTCTGTGATAACTTCTTAAAAGGATGGTGTGAAGAAGATTGCTGTGGTATTGCAGGCCAGGGAAAACTCATTTGTTTTAATTTCTGTAACCCAGCATTGTGGAATTCCTGTTACTGCCTTGACCTCCACTTCATCTGAGCACGGAGTGATCTGATGGGTGGTGCTTAATGGCTGGAAAATCAGGGAAAATCACTTTGCTTTATCCCTGCTGGTTTTGATGTTCAGACAGGAGCCCCTCTGCTCTGGATCCAGGCTGGGAGAGCTGGGAATGTTCATCTGGAGAGGAGAAGGCTCCAGGGAGAGCTCAGAGACCTTCCAGGGCCTGAAGGGGCTCCAGGAGAGCTGGAGAGGGACTGGGGACAAGGGATGGAGGGACAGGAGCCAGGGAATGGCTTCACTGCCAGAGGGAAGGGATGGATGGATGGATGGATAGATGGATGGATGGATGGATGGATGGATGGATGGATGGATGGATGGATGGATGGATGGATGGATGGATGGAGGGATGGATGGATGGATGGAGGGATGGATGGATGGATGGATGGATGGATGGATGGATGGATGGATGGATGGGATCTTGGGAATTAGGAATTGCTCCCTGGGAGGGTGGGCAGGCCCTGGCACAGGGTGCCCAGAGCAGCTGGGGCTGCCTGGAAGTGCCCAAGGCCAGGCTGGAGCAGCCTGGAACAGTGGAAGGTGTCCCTGCCATGGCAAGGGTGGGATGGGATGAGCTTTAAGGTCCCTTTCAGCCCAAACCAGCCTGGAAATCCATTACAATTCTATTCAAATACAGAGCCACAGCAACTGCATCCTCATTGTATGGACCATCACTGGTTTTCTGTGGAAGCTTTCTGCCATCCTCATCCTCACCATCCATGGATGCTTCCTCAGCAGTTCTGCCCCCCTGACACCTTCCCATTACACCTTTCCTTTTCTTTTTCCCTTTCCTTTCCACCTCCTCTTGCTGATCAGCCTCTGCTGCAGCTGCAGTGCTTTATTTTAGAAGAAAACATGACCATTGTAAGAAAGCTCAGCCACAACAGCTGGCTGATCAAATATACATAAGGAGGAATCTGCTGCCTGCTCTTTTATAGCTCCGTTTTTCCTGGAGTCATCAGCCAAGGCTCCTTTGCTGTGGTACAACATTACAGCACATTACAGGGCTTGTCTGTCAAAGGCCTGGCCTCAAACACTCCCAGCACTCAGCTGCTCCTGACTCCCAAACTGGCTCAGGATCAGGCATCAGCTTAAATCTCTGTTAATCAGGACTTTTCAGAGCTGTGACACAAAATAGAAACAGGGGGAAAAGAAATAACAACAAAATCGAACTAAAAGTGAGTTTTGCCTCAAGCCACGGGCTGCCTTGTCCTCAGAACAGGGTAGAGGGTAATTTTTTTAGTGATTCTGCTGGGTTTTTTTCACAGATTTAAGTCTGATTTCTCTAAAGAAAACCTCCAGTGGTGAGGTGGGGGATAAAGCAAAATTGAGTGTACTGCTAGGCCCTTTATCCCACCTCTACATACAGAGGTGCCCTGTTTGTCATGCAAGGACATAGTCTAGAACAAAAGTGGATGCTCCACGTCCTCATCCAAAAGGCAATCAGGAGAATTTAGAAATACCATAAACGTTCCTTCCACACACAGCTCTGCAATATTCCTAAAAATGACTCTAATGCACTATGACATAACAGAAATGGTCTTGCAGACTATTGCTGTGCTAACAAAGATAAAAGAGAGGCTCAGGGACATCCCTCATTTCAGGCTGGCAGGGTTTTGCACCTCTCGAATCAATTTACATTATCCCAAATTTCATGTACTGCGCTCGCATTAATTTAGGCAACCAACACATCCCTGTGTGGAGTAACTGCTTCTTTACAGGGCAACCAAGGAAACCTGAAAGCCAGAATTACTTCATATTTCCCAATAAAAATAATCTGCACATTTATGCCTCTTAATTACTCGATCATGTGGAAGAAACTGAACGTGTATCCATCAGGGATTGCACGCACAGTTAATTAAGGGTGAAATAATAAATGCCTGATTTCTACAGGATAGGGTAAACATCCAATTAAAATAAGATGCTGTGTACACTTTTCACTCTCATTAGTCAAAGCATAAAGCATTTTAACATTTCCTAAATAATTTACTTGTATTAAAATAAAGTGAAATGCTTAAAACATTAATAGGGTACTTTACAATGCTGTAGTCAATAAGTTGCTATATGAAGGCAACGTCAATAATTCATGGCTCTGCTCAGCAGGAACAGGCTGCAGTTCTCAGCAGAGCAGGGCCCAGCAAGGCTGAGGCAGCAGGACCTGGCCAAGTTCTGCTAAAATCACAGCTAAACCCTACAGACAGTGGTAAAACCCGCTGGTGACAGGAAATTTGAGATCTGAGCCTGGGGGTGATGAGAGTGCCTGGGCAGGATGTGATGCTCAGGAGCAGCTGCTTGGTGGCTGCGGGGTCACCAGCCAAGCTCATGGATAAAAAACGGGAGTAGTGCTTTTTGAACATGAGGAAAGAGTCTTTTAGCCCAAAGATAGCCCCAAATGTGGGCACCTCCACAGCACCAGCCAGCCCCCAGGAGCACCCCCAGCCTGGGTGTGCCAGAGCAGAACCCTCCCTGCTGCCAGGCCAGGGGCAGAATCCTCAGTTTTCCAAAGCCAGATGTGGCTGCAGAGCTGGGAATTTGAATAATCTGGGTTACTGGTATGCAAAACACAGCAGGCATTGCAGCTTCAATTTTCTGCTCAGAGTCAAGGTATGGCTGGTAAAGCTGGGCCTCTGATGAGAAAACACATGTCCTGACTATCCAAGCAGATTGCTGGATCCACTGAATTAAGATTGCAGTGCATTAGCAAGGAGTACACGATAGGTTTGTGCAAAGAAACTGAATTAAGATCTTTTTCCCATGGATCATTTTGCTACGTAGAGGAAATTTCCCTAAAATGTTTCGTTGTATAGCTGTGGCTATAATAAATAAGAATTAATTTCGTAGTGAGGGGTTATTAAACGCTGCTTTTATCAATTGATGTAAGGACTATCCTACTCAATTTCAGACGTGCAGCTCAGAATATATAGAAACATGGCATTTGGCTGGGACAGCTTTTGAGGTTTTTCAAATGCTGAAATCACTTTTCATTAAAACTGTGACAGCAACTGAGAACCTGGCACCGTGCCTTTTCTTATATATACATTAAATCGTGCATTTTGTGGCAGGATTTTTTTTTTTTTTTTGCCTCTTTATAGAAATCTGGTACAAGATTTTGCTTGAGTCACACCAAGATCCATCTGGATCAGGACAGATTTGCCTTGGAAAGAGGAGAGTGTGAAACGTGCTGCCCCCTGTGCCATCCTACAGGCCTGGCTGCCTAGTCCTGGCTGCTTTGCATGATTGAGAAATAAAATTAGGGAAATGGCACTGTGGTCAGGGTTATGCCAACCTCTGTGGTAAACAGGTGAGAAAATATCTTTGTGGATCCTTGGCTGCAAGAGTGATGGGTTGGATGGGGCTTGGAGCAACCTGGGATAGTGGAAAGTGGCAGGGGGATAACAAAATGAGATTTAAGTTCCCTTCCTGCACAAACCATTCCATGATCCTATAAAAAAAGCACTTTGCTCCTCAGAGCCTTCTTTTTTCCTCATGATCCTCATAGGAAAGAAACACAGACCCCATCATCTTCAAGTTTCCAAACCATTCTGTGTAATGCTCTCACTGTCTGCAACTTCTCCAGGAGTCTCATTTCTATGACAAGGTTGGTGGAAGCCTAAATTAAATTTGGGACCTAATTTTAAACAGAATCTCAACCTCCTGAGTAAACAATAGATGGAGCTTGCCTATTAAATCATCATGTTTTAATTAAATTCTTTGCAGCTCGTGAGTTCTTTGAACTGAGCGAGGTGATAAATGCATTGTAATTTTAATAGGGTTATATTTTGTGCTAAACTCGCTGAGAGCAGTGACACGAGATAGGCACCTTGTTCCCACAAAATCCTGCATGGGATTCTGCTGATAACTGCACACTTGGAACACGACAGGGGAACTTCAGCAAAGAATCAAAGCTGATGTAAAGTGGGCTCTTTTCAATTACAGACAAAGATGTAGGAGCACGTGAATATTTGTGGTACTTGCAAACAAAAATAAAAAAGCATTTATTCTTCGTGCTAACGATTCAGGCTCCTTGGAAAGCAAAGGGAAAATCCATGCACTGCTTTGAAAGGATTTTGGATCAGGCCTTTGGTGTGTTATTGAAGTAATAAAGTAAAATAAAGAAATTCACAAAAATCAGCAGGCATTGTAGTGACAGGACAAGAGAAAATGGCTTCCAACTGAATGAAAGTCAGTTTAGATGGGATATTGGGAAGGAATTGTTCCCTGAGAGGGTGGGGAGGTCCTGGCACAGGCAGCTGTGGCTGCCCCTGGATCCCTGGAATTGTCCAAGGCCAGGCTGGACAGGGCTTGGAGCTGCCTGGGACAGTGGGAGGTGTCCCTGCCCATGGCAGAGGGGTAAAACAAGATCTTTCATTCCCTTTCCAACCCAAACAATTCTGGAATTCTATGAAAATGAAAAAGCCAAGTACACCTTCTCTCAGCACCAAATCTGACTGAAAGAGGCCTAAAGTAAAGCACCAACAATTTTTTGGTCTTTCTTTTTTTTGGTACTTTAACACCACAGTGAGGTGTAGGAAGTTGGCTAAAAAAGAAAAAGCTGTAACTTTAAAATGACCTCCAGCAGCATCACAGAATATCTCAGCTGCTTTATCACAGCCCCTGTGAAGGTATCTCCCACCAAAACGATGGGATCGTAAAGTCTCCTGGTAGGAAATATGACACACTCTTAAAACATATGTCAGACATTTCCAGAATTGCAAACATGCTATTTTAGATGGCGAGATTCCTTTCCTCGTAAAAGCATCTTTAAATTGTCTGACAGAGAAAATTCATATCAGGAATAAAATCCTGGCCCCGCTGGAGTCAATGAGAGTTTTACGCCTGATGCGAGCGGAACCAAGGCTTCATCTCTGCTTTTTTACAGCTTCTGCTGTGGGTGAGCTCAGGCTGAGGGCACCAGCACCTCCCCTGGCACTGGGAGGGGATGAACTTCAAGGACTCTGCTCTGCCTCCTCCTCAGAGCCCACCCTGTGTGCTGATCCTTTGCTTCTGTTTTCTTCCAAGGTCGGGATGAAATGCGCGAGATGGAATTTCTTTTTGGGACTCAGATGTTTGCTATCTATGTTGCAGTCTCACAAACCCTGAGTTCTACTGCACTTCACTCAAATTAAAAATGGAGCCGCATCTTTCTCTCTCTCCAAGGCCTTTGAAGGATAAACTGTCCAATTAAGAAATAACACCTAAATTATTTTCACTTTTAACCCAATAACCAACCACCCGTGCCCACAATGGGGACTTTTTTATCCAATTACACAAAACCACCCAAACCCATGGAGAAGGAGGTGAAGAAGAAGGACCAGACTCCTCCCTAAAACCTCTGTCTTGCCTTATATATATCACTTACTATATTCTAAAACTTTAAACTCTGAGTTTCCCACCCTGTGATATCACACACTTCTATTCAAACACCACACCCACAATCCCAGCTCTGTCATTCCATTTTGGAAGCTCCTCCACAGGCTCAGGTCCATGCAGTGTTCTCCTGGGGGTCAGTGCCTGGCAGCACAGAAAGTCTGAAATTCTCATCAAGCAGGATTCCAACACCTGAGCTCCCTCTGCGCTCCAAAGCAGCCCCTGGATGGGCTCAGCTTTGGAAACCTGAGCATAAAGCAGACCCTGGGCTGACACCAGAGACTGATGCTTGGGAAGCATGATCTATAACGCCAGAGCTGATAGGCTCCTGCTTGCAGAGACCTGATTATTCCACCTGGATAGTGGCTTAAACAAAAGAACGAGCAGACAAAAGAAATATATGTGCAAAGTCCAAGAAGCAGGCCATTATTTTCAATAGAGGTGTTGTGTGTATATATATTTTTTTTTTCTTTTCCCTGGCATTAGCTGCAGTAAAATGAATCATGCGGAGCAACATTTTTCACAAACCCCAAACATCCTGCATTCACATAAAACTGATGTACACCAGGAATGTTCACTGGGCTGGAGAATGGGAACAAAGAGGGCTGCAGACACGCAATTTGTCATCTGGATTTTATATAATAACAGGATATAAGCATATAAATGGGTAGGTTTGGCAGGTGAAAAGGAAAATTATAGGGAGAGAGGAATATTGTAGCTAACTCAACAGTGGCCATATTGCCAATAGATCCTTTTGCCATTTGACAGCTGTCTTAGGTAAGGGCTGAAAAATCATGTTTACTCAGATCAGCCCCATCTCCCTTTTGGTTATTTAGGACTCTGCATATTCCACATAAAAACAACACTTTCAGCTCCTAACTTCAATTGAATCACCATGAAATGTCCATTTTGAGGACGTGCTTCCTGATTTTGCCATAGGAGATGTAAGCAATGAGGTGCTCAGGTGAGCCAGATTGCACATCCAAGTCTGCAAAGCCTGCTCAGAAAAGCAGCTTTTTATACACAGAAACAAAACTAAACACAGTTTAGTGATTTTCTTTTCCCCTCAGCTTGATCTCAATATTTCTTTTGGCGATCAGGGGGTGCTCAGCATGCAAAGGAAGCCTGGGAGCTGAGAAAATCTCTTTCTATAGGATAGAAAAGGAGGGAAGCCCTGTAAGTGGGTACAGCAGAGCCCCAATCCGTATTCCACGGACAGATGCCAGGGACAGCAGCGAGGGAGGGAATTAGGGAAAGGCTCAGTAAATAGCTGACAGATTGCTGCTGCCACTGCCTTTCTGCAGGGCTTGTTCTGTACTGTACTGAGAAACTTGTAACAGTGGACTGAGCTGGAGTGGTGACATTAAACTGGGTCCTGCTGCTCGGGGCTAGGGCTGCTGCCTCACCCCAAATCAGATCAGCAGCGGTGCTAACTTGGCTGTTGACAGAGCTTTCATTCACTGGCAGCAGGTGCTGGGGGCACTTTGCTGCTGCTGACCTATCACTGGCATTTGGGGTAAGAAACTCGGAGAAGAGAGCATTATTTACTTTCACTCCGATGAGATGGCATTTCTGTGAGCAATCTGCTGCTGCTGGCTGAGGACTGGGGGAGTGAAGGACATTGTGAAGTGTGATGGCATCTCGCTCTTTGCAATTGTTAATTTTTTTTTTTTTTTCCCTGTGTTTTCCACAGTTCTGTTGCACAGACCTCGTGTCAAGGGAGTTTTTGAAGGGCTGTTGCCCAGATTGCTGATTTGGAATCTCAGCAGTTCATACGTGGAGGCTCTGGATTTTAGACATTCACCTACTTGACAAGCAGATGCAGTCAGGTAGATTTGATGCTTATTCGAATTGAACTGGCTCTAAAAGGAAGAACAGAACTGTGGCTTCCACCCCTTGGTTCTGTGTCTGATTTAGCCATTAGGCCAGCTGAAAGCAAAGCTGGCAAATCAGCCAAATACACACACAGAGACATCAGGGCAGGGGGAGAGAGAGCAGGAGAGAGTTTCACAGAGGGAGCTCATGTTTATAAAGCACAAAGGATAATGGATGAACTCAACAAAAGCCATTAAAGCATCAGCAGAAGCTCAGAAATAGTTTAGACAGCTTATCCTAATGAACTCGGAGTGGTTCACCTCGCAATAAATGGATAATGAGGGTATAAAAACGGCAGGCATTAATATATTTGCAGGTTAAAGAAACTGGTAAATGGTTCCTTGGTTCCTGCAAGTCTCAGACTCGGGAGCAGTGGGACAGGATAGGTAGACAAAAAGCCAACACCATCCCTTATTGATGTACAGCAGAAGACTTCCCGAACTTTTGTGGTAAATTAGACATGAGTTTGATCCTCCATCCTTGGAGGGGGATGCTGCTCCCTCTCAAAATGCAGTTTTGAGTTTTTTTTTTAAGTCTCTGTGTGGTTTATTCCAGGTTTGCCTCCTTCCTCCTGCAAATACTCCTCCTAGCTGCTGCCAGCTGCAGGTTAAGGAACTTTCACCTCCCTTTTACATCCAGAAAATCCCAGATCTAATGTGAGAGGAAGAAAAAGGGAGGTTTGCCAGGGGAAAAACCTGCAGCTGAAGAAAGAGTTCACAGATGTGAAATTTAATGCTCAGATCAGCCTGCAGGATTGGAGTGGGAAGTTCCACAAGCAGTTGGAACCAATCCCACAAGGGCTGGACTCCTTGTGCCTCTTTTGGGCAACAGTTAAAAATGAAAAATATTATTTAAAATCTTATTCAAAGGGGATTTTTCCACTCTGCAATCTCTTGCAGTTCTGAAAGAATGCAGTGGTCCTGAAATTTTCATTGTGGTCAGTGAAAACTTCCATGAAATGCACTTATTTGAGGAATATTAGGACCTGGAAACCTCAGTTAAGCCCTCACAATCTCCTGACAATAAATTACATGAAATTAATATTTTAATATTTACCAGTTCCCAGAGTAAACTCAGGTTCAATACCTTTGATGAGTGTAGGGAAATACCTAAAGAAATCACCAGAAATCTTTTAGCCCTCAGTGCAAGGTGAAATGACCTCTTCATTCTTACAAAAATACTGTTTTGCCCATTTAGAGCAATCAGAGTCAGACACAAAGAAATGAAATCAGTGCTGTGAGAGTCGGGAGCAATGGGTGGAGGTTTCTGGAAGGTTTTTTTCTGAACAAGTATTGGGTGAATCTCAGAAAATCCAGTGTTAGCAACCTCAAGAGGTGGAACTTCAGCTTCCCCCTTAACCTAATGCAGCTTCCAGAGGGCTAAAACACAAATCTGAGGAGAATTCCTGAGCTTCCAGGGAATTCCTGCAATATCTGTGCTTTTTAGACTCTTTATTTTCTGTGCAAAAACCACCAAAATATAGGCAAGCTTCTAAAACACACACACACAGAAATCACCCAGGGAGTTTGCTGAAACAAATATTGTGGAAGAGTTCATTTTAACAGAGTTAATCCACCCAGAAATGGATAGCAGCAAGATATTTAATCATGGCATATCCTGTTTAATCACATTTAGAATCCTCTGGAAATTAAGCTTATACAACTTCCTTAATTTAGAGGACAGTATAATGCTTAAGTATTTAATCTCCTTAGGATTGATATTGGACTCAAGTCTTTTGCAGAGTTTCCTGTATAGATGGAAATTCAGAAGGGCTCAAATTAGCAAATCATTCCTTTGTTTTCCAAACTATATTGTAATTATTTTTTTTAACCTCAAATTTGGTTTTCTCCTTGATTATTGACAATTCTAAGTCCACTGAGCTTTTGTGGAGTTGTTAAGGAAATGGATTCCCCACCACTGTGGTTCTCATCATGATGAAATTAATAAATTTATTTCTTCTGGCAAACCTTTTCCATTACATTATTTTTAGTCTGTGCCTAAAGTTCAGCTGCATTTTAAGCCACAGGTTTATCTTGGGGAGCTTTAGGATGGATCTGACAGACCACAAGTTCCAAACCAAAGCAAAGGATGATTGTTGAGCCTACCCTGGATTTCCATCCTGCTGTTCACTTCATCATGCAGAGATTATAAGATTTTATGTAAAATGCCTCAATTTTGGTAATTTCAGAGTGACTCCACACTTGAACATGCAAATAACACAAGCAGAATCAAGTTATTATAGTAAAAATATTCGCCAGTACTTACTTTTGTCCCTCCTCAATCTTTTAAATAAAAATAATCACTCCAAGTGTCTCAGACAGGCTCTCACACCAGTCTAGCATTGAACTACTCCTCATAAACCAAGATGATGCCTTGTCTCAAAATGTACTTTAATAATATAGTATTTGGGGGTTTTATGCCTAACAATAATTTGATTTTTCTGAATTTATTGATGAAGGAAGGGCTGTAAATTCACCATGAGCTCTTTCACTAAAGAACACCAAATATTTCCTACCAAAAAAAAAAAAAAAAAGTGGAGGGAATAAAATTGAAATCATAAATTCCAAACTCATCCAGGCAGGCAAGTGAGATGCTAAAGTAAATTCATTGGCAGATTTACAATTAAGATCCATATGGAATGGAAATAATAATAATTATAAGCTTCTAGAAATGTTGTAGCAGGTTGTATCCTGCATTCAGCAGGGACAAATCACTCATATTTAGTTTCAATAAAGGCATAATTCCTGATGCCTTCAAGTACCTTCGAAGAGTGGCTCAGTTTATCACATTCTTGGAGAAGATGGATCTGTTTAAAACCCAAAAGGCAAAATGGAAGTGGGAACGTTTCCATCCCACAGGAGGGAAACTCCTGGAGGCATCAGCTGCAGGGGCAGAGCCATCCCAGGGCCTGGTGCTGGGACCACACTCCTGGAACATTGGTTTTGCCCTTTATCAGGGAAAACAGGCCCAAAGAGAAGATCTGATGATGGCTACACAAATTAATGTGGTTTTTCCCCTCCAGCAGGGCTGTGGGACAGCAAAAAACCTTCAGCAGTTGCTGTTTTATAAAGTGCTGTGTATTTTACTGCCTCAGAACCGGTGTTAGAATGTAAATAATTGACAGGGTTTATACTTATTTCCTAATTCTTAGTCCATTTCTATCAAACTTCAGCTGGACATTCCCAACCCTTCAGGGTTTGCTGGGAGCTGAAGCGATTTTTCAGAGCATCTACATAAAAAGCAATGACAATTGCCAAGAGATGCTGCTGGCCTTGGCTCTGGTTTGGCTCAGGTTGGGTTTTCTCCTCTAGCAGTGTTTTACCAGCGAGGCTGAGCCACTAAAATGTGCAAATCTGTGTCTGCACCCTTGGGTTTGCAGCAGGTGTTGAAATGCAAACGCAGCCCTTGATCACTCCAGCAGCGTTTTTGACCTCTTCTACAGCCCAGTAAAAACCAGTGCAGCTCCATTAACTCCCAGAATTTTACATCGGTTTGATGACAGCTTCATCATTCTTTGTTTGCCTTCTCAAAGAACCCAGGACTTCAACTCACACTCATCCCCTGACCCATCCAACACTTGCACAGAGATTAAAAAATGTCAATTCTAGGATAAAAAAACCCTCCCCCACATCATTTCTGCAGAGATTTTTTGTTGTTGTGACTTGCTTATAGCTGAAATATTCTCACCAAGTTGGCTGATACAGACCTAAGGAAATGGTTCTCCTATTTTTTATTTCTATGTTTGCACTTGGCCTGGAGAATATGAACAGAGTTTTAATATCAGCTTTGAAAAGACAAGTTCTGCTATGAAAACTGAGTGTTGCATGCATGAATATGCTTTTAGTTTTATAAATGAGGAGCTGAATTGCTCATAAATATGTTGAGCACAATTTTAGCTCATGTTCAGGAGGATGCTGAGAAGATTTGTCCTTTCTGTGTCAAGGAAGCCTTCACCAGAGTAAGGAGGGCATGGATTTCACCTTGTGTCTCTCTGAATGCCTGGTTAACCTTAAAAAGTAATATTCTCCAAATGTATTTAATCATAGAGATTGATCATAAAGGTGTTTCTGTGGGTTTTTCTCGAGTATTTCGGGTGAAACATTTTTATCCAAAGTGAAACACCAGAAAACAAAAGTCACTTGTACCTTGGCTGCCCTGACATTCTATCAAAATTACTCTGCTCTGCCAAAACACAATCATTTTTTCATCCTGTATAATCCCTTATCAGCGTTGTCACTACTTATTTTGCCCAGTCTCCTGGCAAATTTCACTTTCTAGGAGTTTAAATCCTCAATTCTCTTTCTGGGTCAGCCCTGTGCCTGCTATTCTAAGAATATTGTACTTGTCCTTGAAAACGCATCCCTCCAGCTCAGCACTCAGCTAGCGCTGGTGTAAAGCTGGAGAGAGCACAGCAGACACGCCACTCGTGCCAAGGACAGGTTTTTTTTCCCCCTCCCAGCCATCTTTTGTTATGGATCTCATGGTTCTTCTCGTCGTTAAACGCCTGCTGCGCTCCCTCGGGAATGCCAGGTTACCTTGGACGCTCTATCACCGCGCAGAAAGGGAGGTGGGGCTGATCATTCCCCCTAATAGCACCATTTCTCCTTCTCTCCCTAAACGTGGAGAGTTCAAGGACATGGGGAGTTGGAGGATGGGGCAAACGACTGCAGAAATTCTGACCCGTTCAAGCACAAACTTGTAAAACACAAACCGGGTCAGCTCTGAGGCCAGTTCCGACACAACTCCTGATGTTTAGTGAAGTTCTGTCAGCTTCAGAGCTTCAGTGCAAGAAATAACAGCCACAACCCTCCACAGCTAGGGTTTGAAAGGGAAAAGTGCCCTCCCAGGAGGGATTCCACTTCACCCCACAGCCCTGGGACTCCTCACTCTGCTCTTGGTCACAGCCAGACCTCGACTGAGGTCCGAGCAGGGTTTCTGGTGAAGGCAGGAGGAATTCTTTTCACTTAATGCTTGAATAAAGCTGTTGTACACGCTTTGGGTGATGATGAAATTGAACTGTTTCAGGTTAAGCACTTAAATGTTGGATCACATCTTGTATATACGCTGTTTAAATCTCATTAATAGAGAAAGCTTCACTCAGAAAATGGGACCATTTGCTTTCCCCAGCAATTTCAGCTCATAGCCTGAAACAAAACAAGAAGAGCTTTTAGAAGTCTTTCCAATTCTTGCTTGGCCTAACAAGAATAATGGAATGTATTTTAAAGATATAGAAGGAAAAATAGCTAATCCATAGGATTACAAGAAACTGGAAGAGATAAAAAAAAAAAAAGCTCTCTTGGGAATTCATATTCTATGCTACAACATTAGTGGAAGGGACAAAAATCTTGAGGAAAAATAGCAGAAACAAATCCACACCGAAGGAGAAAGATGCAATACTAAAGAGTACGAAAAAGCCACAGCAGAAGTGAGGCCACAATTAGTATTCATGCCATAAAAGCAAACAAGCCCATTCCTGCTAATGGCTCCAGGCATCCCCTGTGGGCTGAATGCCCAAAAAAAAAAAGTGAGACATCCCCATTTCTACCTCAGGAGGGAACACAGCTGCTTAGGGTGGATGGAAAACAGGATGAGCTAAATATTAACATTTCAAGAAAACAAAAACCACGGGAGAGCAGCGATGGTCCCCTTACCCTACCGCGTGTTTTAATGGAGAGGTTTAGATCGTCTGGATGAATCACTGTTATTTATTGCCTCGGAGCTGCGTGGTTTAATCTGATAGGGAAGGGCTGAACGCTCGGTATTTCCTTTCTAGCGTCTCTCTAACAGCTGTAAAAATTAATACAGGCTGAATGGTGGCATTAATACTCATCAGAGAGCTGGGGCAGCCAGGAATGGAGCAGCCAGGAGTGGGCATTTAAAGGTGAAGAATTGGCCGTTCACGCCACTTCGAAATGCAAATGTCAGCGCCGGAAAAGTCAAGGCAGCTGCTCGGAAAGAAAAAGCTTTTCTTAAGAGCTCATCCTTTCATCAGCACACAGAGCATTGGCCACGCATTCCACTGCCTTCATAGCCAGGAAAATCTGTTTGCACCCAGGCACAGACCTGCAAGTTTTGAATTAAAGAGCGATTTTTGACCTCAAAAATCCATTTCCTTCAAAATGTGCTGGGGTGTTTGTGTGTAAAACCTACTTTGTCCTTGGAATACAGGTGTTTTTAAGGCTCTTTTAGGGACAGCACAAGACCTGTTCTGTCAGGGAAAGTTGGGTAGCCAAGAGTCAGGGAATGGTTTGGGGTGGAAGAGACTTTAAAGCTCATCTGATGCCTTGTGCAGGCTGGCCTAGAGCAGAGGCTGGGCAGAGTCACAGAATAAAGCAGGGATTTATTCAAAGGATCTCCCCCATGGATCCACCTTGGGCAGCACCAGAGCCCAGCCAGGGCTGCACCCAAGAGGAACCAAAATGGTCCCAAAATGCACGAGCGCTCCCGGGGGCTCTCACTGGGATCAGCTCTGCTCCATTTGCACCTTGCAGTTCATTGTCCCATTCCAGCTTTAGCCCAGGCACTCCCATCCTGCTTGTTTTTCTCTCTCCAGCCCACGCTGTTTGTGCTCCTGGGCCTGAGATTTGGATCATTTGTCCTTGGTGCCCAGCTGGAGCAGGAATTGTTTTGTCTCCCTGCTCTGTGCAGAGAGCTCAGCATCCCCTGATGTGAAGATCAGACCCTCACACTAAAGCAGCACAGAATGTGAAAAATAGAAAAGCTCAAACCTGAGGCATTAATCCAGCCCCACACCCATCCATGGCAGGGACACCTTCCACTATTCCAGGTGGCTCCAAGCCCTGTCCAACCTGACTTTGGACAATTCCAGGGATCCAGGGGCAGCCACAGCTCCTCTGTCCCAGTCCATCCCGTCCAAAAGTGAGACTCTCCAATGTGAGTATGGACAGCATGGGCCAGCACAGCCTCTCCAGGACATTTCCTTGGAACACAAAGTCCACCATGTCACCCCCAGCCCTGTGGAGCAGGGCAGCACTGGTCCCTTTAAGCATTTTGCTTGCCTGGAGCTGTGCAGTTGAGACACCAGTTGAGTACACTTTAATTAGCCCAGAGGAAATCACAGTAGGGATTAAATGAGTTGGGCTGTTATTCTCCTGTTTTTACTAGCGGCAAATAAAAGCATGTAATTAGCTTTTCTAAAGGCGTTTTCAGGATCTTAAGGTTATCATAACTGTAAACAATAATATATTTATCTAATCTGAGAGGGGCACTCGAAAATATTTTCATTCTGAATAGGAAATAGCAAAATTACAATTGGTTCAAAGGTTTTTGAGGAATTTTTAGTTGAAAGTTAGCTTAGAAGCAGTGGCAGAAGAGAATTTTAAAGAAGGTTTTCAAGCAAGAATTGCACAATTTCCTGATGTGGTTTAGCATTGTCAAAATATATCCTTAACATAATTTTTTTGGGTTCTGATTTATTGTAATCCATTTTTATGAAAATATTGGTTTGGATAATGTATTAGTATGTAAACTATTACATAAATCAAAACCAGAAATACTAAGATTTATGAAAATAACATTCAAAATAATACCAGTTTAGGTATAACTGAAATAAAATAATTGGCCGAATTCTTTGAGGGATTTCCCCACATATTTTCCACATCAATTTTCTGTGCAAGTTTCCAAGCAGTTTATTCCACTCTGCTCCCATCAGATACATTTCAGATGAACCCTTCCAGCCTGGTTTTCCTTTCAGTGATGCTGATATGTCAGGAATTGTTCCATGAAGTTACATCAGCATGATTAAAAGAGTTGGATCAAATGTACCTTACTGAAATGTAATTTATTAGCTGCAATAAAGTCCTCTCATAAGATTTATCGGAAGGAAAAATCCCAAGGCTGTTTTCTCCTGAAGAGTCTTGTGGGTAGATTTGAAACCAAAAATTGGAGAAGTGGTTTGAAACAGGAATTAAAGGATGAAAGCATGCAAGTGAAGAGCTGTAGGAAACACCTGCAAATTGGTTTTTATCAAACAAATATTGGATATTTGTCCTGTTCTCAGCATAACTGACCCAGCCTGCAGCCACAGCAAAGGCAGCTCTTCAGGAGGATTAAATAAAGCCCCACAATAATGTTGGTTTGTTGTTTTCTAGGGAAACCATGGTGCAGATGAAGTCTCTGATGGAAAATCCTCACCAACAGGTTCCTTAGAAAGGAATATTGTTCTTTTAATGGCAGAACAGCCAGAGCTAAAAGTTTTCATCTTCCAAACCTAATGGGACACGGAATGAGGCACTGATTTCCTGCTGGCTTCACTTTTGGTCTTTATTCATCCAAATCCTGCCCTGGATCGCCCTGGTGCCAGTTCGGGACCCAAAAGCCCTGGCACTGGGGCTTCACTGTGGAAAGACCCCAAAATTTTATAATATTTAAAATCTTACTCCTAACCACAGAATGGTTTGGGCTGGAGGGACATTAAAGTCCATCCAGTGCCACTCCTGCCATGGCAGGGACACCTTCCACTGTCCCAGGCTGCTCCAACCCCAGTGTCCAACCTGGCCTTGGACACTTCCAATGTTAATCAGCTGCTGTAAAATGAAAAATATCCAGAAAAAAATCCCCTCATAATGACAAAAAAAAAAAAAAAAAAAAAAAAAAAGAAGCTCATATATGAATATACGAACTCATATGAAAACATATGAATTAATATATGAATATATGAAAAAATATATTAATATTACTGATTACCTTTAGGGAAGACTTTCCTGCTGGCTTAGGGATACACAGATGTAGAGATTTCACATCTCACCTCAGAAACATCCACGTATTTTGCAGACAGAATTAACTGACAGATGCATTCACCATCAATACTGCAGATAGCAGCCCGGGGGGAAGTGAGCTGGTGACAGTTCCTGATCAAAGGAATTATCCCTGAATGCTCTGGACAGGGATCCTGCAATTCCTGCACAGTGCAGGTCTGTCTTGTACCTGTCAGCATCACCCACACACGTGTATTGTGCCTTGGTGACACTGCAGTGACTCCTGATCGTGTCACCCCCTAAAACCAACACATCCAGGGCTGAATGGAACATTCCTGAGACAGTTTTGATCGTCCCAAATTTTAGGGGATTAATTCCTACCCACGATCCTATTCTCCATTGAAACTGGTGGGAGTCAGACATGTTAAAGTGCTTTTGGGGGATCAAGGATCATTGCTGCAACCCAGCCAAGGATTAGTGGGTGGAGAATTAGCAGCTCCCCTATTTGTAGGGCAGAAAACTCCCAGCACCAATGATTTGGGTCACCATTAGGACATGGAAAGTTTCCACAAGAAAGGGAAAAAGCCTCCAATAACTCATTGACTTTGCAGACTGAAGCATTACAAGGCAATTGGCTCCGATGGGCATTGCTGGCTGGGTGATCAGTGGCACCGAATCCCACAGAATCTCCTTTCCCAAGACAAATTTCCCACTGAGTGGTTCTTCTCCTCCCAGTGCACCACTCAGAAGCCCCTTAACCCCTTCCACACACCCCCAGCAGTGAATCACACACACCTGCTGACTGCTAAACATCACATTTTGAATATCCTTATGAACTTCCCGACACACCACTCTGACCTTTTCCAAATAAACACAGTAAAAACTGCCTTCTTTTTTCCCTTGGGTGAAAAACACTTCTTCACCTTGCAGTACCTCCGTGATAGATGACAGCATAAACCCTCACAGGACTGAGTTATCTGCAATCATTTCCTTGCAAAACATCACTAAATTCCTGTCCCATCAGCATATATTGATAACACCGAGGCTGATAACATCTGCAGCCCTGCAGAGCCTGTGCTGCTGTACCAGCCTGATACTCCACTCCAATTTCCTTTCTGTGCCCTGAAAGGAGCTGCAAATATCAGCTTTTGTTTTCCAGGTTATGGAAAGAGGGAGGAGAGCAGGGTACTGCTGCTATCCGAAGTCATGAATGCTCCTCAGAGCTTCTGGAAAGCCTCACACCCTGGAGAGGCTGAGATAAAGCCTGAAGGGTATTTCCAGCGTCAGCAGCTGAGAATCCAGGTGCTCCCAAAGCCAAACGAGCTGCAGGATGCTGTGAGCTCGTGTAGAGCACAGATATTGTCCAGTGCTGATGATAGCTATAAGGTTTGATTTTTTTATACCTGGTGCAGCTTCCCAGGGAAACATCCTGCCATGTGGAATTTGCTGTTTGCACAAACCCAGCCAAAAAGTTAAATGGACACCAAATATCCCTCCCTCCCTGCCAGCCTCAACGCCTCTTTGAAGGCAGAGTAATGAGAACATTTAGCTCTTAAGTTCTGCTTTTACTTCCACAAAAGCAACTACACATCAACCTAATGTCTTCCTTTGTTCGGTGACACAGAGGTCACTGCTGTGAGATTTATTTGATTTCGCAGTTTGCCTAATTAATTTGCTCATTCTGAGCATACTCCATCAGCACCAGCAAAGCAGCAGATTCATTTACATGGTACAGCGCATCTGGAATAATTATTACCCCCAGAATTGTTATTGCTCCAAATCTGAGGGGAAAGGGAAGTTTCCTACTGTGATAAAAGGGCTCTGTTGTGGTTTTATCAGCTGAAAACAACAGCGTGGACTAAATTACAAATGGGGCTTTTTACAAGTGTTAGGCAGCACAAAACACAAATGTCCATAAAGCTGTTCCAAGACCAAATTTGTTTCTCTGATTTCCTTCTTATCAAGTTTTATTAACAGGCTAAAGAGTCTGAAACCGCTCCCATCCCTGCAGCAATATTGGCAGGCAACAATCAACACTGATTAAAACAGCAACATTTTTTTCACTGCTGGAGGGTGCTATTGAAAAATCAGGTTTGGAAAAATCAGACTTCTTATCAATAAATTATGCAAAATTGGTGGGATCACAAGTAGACAAAGCAGAGAATTTTAAGGGGACAGTGAAGCAACACAGAAAGCATTTTAGATCAGGAGAGTTAAGTAGTTTGAGCTCTGGACACCTGATTGACCAAGAAGGGAGCAGCTTTGTTTTTCCATTGAGAGTTGATCGAAATTCACTGGTTCCAGTTCTTGAGTCTTTGATTTGCTGGAGGCCCTTTGCTTTGATCAACTGATTAGTTCTTTTCACTGCCCTGGGAGAAGAAATCATTCTTGACTTCTCCTTGGACATCTAATTCCTGCACATCTTGCCTGTTCCTGTAACTTAAGCTCGAAACTGTGGGCCACAGTAAAAGGTGAAATACTTGATTAATCAGAGTTTATCCCTTGGTAGGTTTGGGTTTAGAAAGAAGACAGAAAATCTGTGGAGCTCTCTGGTCCAGCCTCTTCCATCAGCCTTTCACAGCCACAGCAGAAAATTAGCAAAACACAGCATCGCCTCCACTATTACCTCCCTCTTCCACATGGTGTTTGGATTTTAAACATTATTCCCAAATCTTCATTCTCCAACAAGGTTGGATCTGCCACAGACACCAGTTCCTGGTCTCTAATGATTATAGCATATTAATTGAGATAATCCCAAGATATATATATAAAATCTATATTTATCTATCTATACAATGGGTGTATATTGTATTATATGTTTGCAATACACACAGATATGTAACAATGTCAGGAAAATGTATTTCTCTGGTCTCTTTCCAACAGCCCAGCCTTCCAATGGAGGCAAAATGAGCATTTATTCCCTGTGATCTCTTGATTAACTCATTGCTTACAAACACCTCCCACCACTGCACCAAGGGCCAGCATTAGGCTCAACGCTGACTCTGAGGCTCCTCATGTTCCTCGTGGTTCTTGGCTCCCAAGCAATGTGTTAACAATAGATATTTAAAATCCCTGAGTGTTAAATGCAAATATCATATTACAGCTGCATGAGCCCGGCTGGCAATGCATTGTCTGCTAATGGTGCGTGGGGCCTATTTTGCATCTCCTGCTCTCTCAGTCTCTCATTCCAGCCCAGAGCAGACCAAAAGCTGTGGCTGCTGAAGGTACAATTCATAAAGTGTGTGGAATGAGCTGTGACACCAACCTGCT
This sequence comes from Vidua macroura, assembly GCF_024509145.1. Lineage (NCBI taxonomy): Eukaryota > Metazoa > Chordata > Aves > Passeriformes > Viduidae > Vidua > Vidua macroura. The sequence goes on from NC_071583.1 coordinate 2,396,475, forward strand.
GCCTGGAGGACAGGTCCCACAGCCACAAATGGAATGTGTAGTGCTGCTACCTGGGATTCCTTGAGGATGTACACCAGACTGGCGTGACTGGGGGGGGAATTACTGGGGCACAGTTGCTTAAAGCAGGACTCACTGTTGTGCAAAATAAAGTTTTGTACCCAAAACTGTTGCTTTTATTTACTTCCTGAGTAATTGCCCCCAAGGAGTTTTCTTTCCCCCCCCCGCAAAAGCTGGTTTTGATTGCACTTGAAGCTTTTAAAGCCATCCAGCACCTCAGTGGTGTGAGATGTGGTGATGTTGCTGAAGAATCACAGAGTGATGGGATAGTTTGGGTTGGACTAAGTTGAGATTTTCCAGTTCCAGCCTCCTGCCATGGACAGGGACATTTCCAAGGAGGTGGTGTCTGAGAGAGCAGCAGAAATTCACTTTTCAGAGGAGTCTGCAGGTGACAGAGCCCTTTGGACCAGGAAGGACAGGAAAGGCCTCGAGGGCTGTGGGTAGGACAGCATCCAACAGGGCTGTCCCCCTGTTGCAGTAGGGTAGAAAAATTATAAAGAAAGGCCTCATAAATTCAGGCCTGCTCTTCTAAATCAGTGGCTGGCCTCGTCAAGGTAGCACTTTGCAAGTTCCTGTGTGAAAGCAATCCTGGTGTGAGCAGTTCGTTAATACAACAATCTAGTCCTGGGTGAAAAACAACCAGGAACTTCATAAACATTAAATCTATCTCATGAGAACCAGTGAAGAAAATATGTGAACAATTGAAGAGTAGAGCGATTTGATGGACAAGTAAAATATCTTTTACTAACCAATAAAGTAATTGGCAAGAAAATTACTGACCAATTGGAGTCCCACACGAGGTCTGTAAAACCATATAAAAAGGAGTTATGTGAACTAAGAATGGCCTTTTCCACCATGAAGAAAGTGGAGTCTGTGTGATTTATTCCGAGATCCCCCCAACAACCCGTGGTGTGTGAGGGCACAGATCCATGGGTTCCTTCTCTTGTGTGAGCTCCCTGCTTCAGCCATCACCCCCACTGCTCTTCCTAGTGAGCAACAACTTTTAAATCCTCCCTTCCAAGTGACAATCAATATAAATATCCTGTGGTTTTCAGGCTGCTTATACACTTCCCATAAAAATCCACGGGGGCTGAGCTGTGTGCTGAGCACTGCCTGAACTGCATGCAAAGCACTCTGCCATGCTTTTATTTGTTGGGTCTCTCCAAAGTGCAGGGGAATATGAGCTGAGTGCCTGATGAAAATGAAGTGTAACTCCTAATGGTTTATTTGCACTGCAGTGCATTTGCCATATCATTCATTACATTGCACTCGGTACCTTCCCCCTGTTAGCCATACATAGCTGCACTTAAATAAAAATGTAACGTCTTCTCTCTAATATTTGTGTCCTGAGTCTCAAGCATCTGCTTTATGGGGCTTCATCACTTTGTACATCATGCTACAAACTGCAGTGAAAACCTATTTCAACGTGTGATTGAACTGGTGAAATGGATCCATGGTTTTTAGCAGTGGGCAAAACTTCAGTGATTTATTTCTGCTAACTCTTCTGTATGCAAAGTTGTGTTGGGCTTACTTTTTAATGAGTCAAAAAATCAGGGTAGTGTAAATTTCGCTCAGGCTGGAATTGGTCTTGCAGAGCTTTAGATGGGAGTGATTTTAACTGGAGATGGGATTGCAGACTCATGGGATGTCTAAGTGTGTATATATCACAGTTTCAGTATTCAAACCATCCCCTCACTGGAGAAGATTTGGTTTCAGCTAAGAAAATTCCCATTCATCACCTCATGCATGTCTAGGGAAGTGATATCTAAGTGCAGACAGAATGATTCTGCTCCCTGGGAAGACAAATTTCCTCAGGGTCCTTCCTGGAGGTGTGAGGTTCACACCCAGCAGTTGACCCGAGGAACCAAAGCTAATACAGCATTTCCAAGGCACCTAATTTTTGTCATTATTAGAAGGCGATGCCTCAAAACTGTGCCCAGAGAAGTTAGGGAGCAAATATGCATCAATAAAAGCAATATTTTACCATTAAAAGGGACGTTCCCTTGCAAAAATTACACAGAGTGATATTTATCTGTGAATTCCTGACTGGATGAAAATCAGTGTGCAACATGAGCTAATCATTTTACTATGCAGATTCCTAATGATGCAGGATGGCAAAAGACTGGGATAAACTCTCATTTTAATGCTGTTTCTTGAATGACTGATTATTAACGTCACCCTTTAATGTGTAGTACAAACCAGAGGCAAATGTCACCCATCCTCTGTAATCAGCTCCTTAACTCTGTCACCTTCCCCAGGCTGAAGGATTTATTCTAATTGCAGCTGGATATGACAAACTACTGCATCTGAAATTGAGGCCAGGAACCAGCACACTCCAAACCCAATGTGGAAAGTCAGGAAATCTGCACAACCTTTAAAGAAATGTCTTGGAGACAAAAAGGAAAAAAAAAAAAAATAGAAGAAGGATGCACAAAGAGTTGCACAGTGCAGGGTGAAGGTGTTCCAGGAAGGTTGGGGGTTATAGATACTGGAACCAGGCATTAATTTATAAAAATACATCACTTATTAATGCAAATACAAGGTGGCATTAAGAATGGCTCTGCTATGTAATTACTTATTGGATTTTTACAGCAGCATGGAAAAAAAAGGGAATTTTCCTCCAATTAAATGCACTTAGTAAAGGAGAGGGTGTGCTACCTCATTCACTAAACATCAAACATGAGGATTTTAATTCAACATCAGAGGTTGCATAAGCAGAGTGCAAAAACTGGGTCAAAATATTTGTTTAAAAACGTTGCATCTCTAAACAGGAAGGGGAATTGTTAATCCATGGACACAGAAGATCACTCTGTTGCAGAGTGATCTGATCACTCTGATTATTTTTTCCTAATTGTTTTATCATTGTTTCCACTGGTCCTAAACCTAAACTTTGGGTTTGAAGAGTTTTGTTCTTACAGTTCAGGTTAGGAAGTTCAGGATATCTCTTTAGGTTTGGAAAAGCCTTTTCAAAGCAGTTGGAAATTAGAATATTCAAAGCAGTGCAGGTGAATTTGGGGTTCTCTATTTCATTAACCAAGGCCACCACATGCACTTTGCAGCTCCAAGGAAAACCTGCAGAGGAAATTTATACTCCTCAGCTTTTTTTTTTTTATTTTAATCCATTTTAAAAACAGATTTCTTACCTAAAACTCTCAAATCTACAGAGAGAAAATGCTGTTGTAAACATGACCCAGATATCCACTTCATGTCTGATAGTGATCCAAATTATCATGCAGTTTTTGCAATCTGGTTTCCAAAGTTCTGCTTGTAGCAGCTTCCTTTGCATTTGTTTCCTTTAAATATCTCTTTTTTAGAATATTTATGGATACTGTTTTCCTTTTGCAGAGTCCTTGCCCTTGAAAAGTAAGCAGCCAGTGTAGCTTAGGATATACCTCGGTATAAATTATTTATTGAAGGCATAAAGTATTGAAGAATATTGTCTTAAACTTTATTCTCTGACAATATAAAAAGAAAACATCATCTAATTAAAATGTAGGCTTTATAGGAAATGGAAGGAATTTGGTTTCTCTGAGTTATGGTATTGCAACCTTTGACAGGATGGGTTTTTTAATAAAAGAGAAGTATGTTTTCTGGAAAAAAAACAAAACAGGGACGACTTATCCCTGAAGTAAATATCCAGCCTGTGAAACATAAATAACAAGGCTAAAGGAAGAGGAATACAGATAAACCAGATTAACAGAAAAGATGAAAGCATAAAAAGCATGAGTGTGCTGGGGAAACTCTCCCGGGCTAACGAGAAGAACTTGTCAGAGTGTGCACAGGGAGAAAAGAAATAAAACATTAAAGATCAAACAAAAAGATCCTGAGATGAGGTAATAATTTCAGGTATTTACGTGCACTAATTAGGTACTACACGTGTAAGAACGACTGGCACTAAAGAAAATGTTACTGATGAGCAGAGAGATCAAAACTGAGGAATAAAATGGCATTTCACAGGAGGAGATCGGTACCAGGTGCTCCTAGAAAATTCAGGAGCTCTGATCCAGTCTTGCAGCACATCTTGCTCCATTATTTCCATCCCCCTGGGCTTTGGCTGGATTTGTTGGGTGTGGGACCTGGCGCTGCTGGGACTCACCTGGAGCAGGGACATTCGTGGGCAAAATGAACGTTGTGGTTTCAAAGCACCCCGGTACTGGAGAGGGACATTTGACAAGAGCCTGTGGAGATGGGACAGCAGGGAGTGGCTTTGAGCTGACAGAGGGCAGGGTTTGCTGGAGTCTGGGAAGAAATTCCTCCCTGTGAGGGTGGGGAGGGGCTGGGATGGAATTTCCAGGGAAGTTGTGCCTGTGAAAGTGTCCAAGGCCAGGCTGGACAGGGCTTGGAGCAGCCTGGCACAGTGGAAGCTGTCCCTGCCATGGCAGATGATTTTTGATCTTCCCACCCAAACCATTGTGTAAATCTGTGATGATTCCATGATCTACAACTCCATCCATTCCACTGCAAAAATTAAATAAACACAGAGGTAAGTGGGGCAACTGCAGCATAAAATTTCTAATACCAGATGCCACCTGCAATCACAAACCTTTAGAACTTTTGATAGAGCAAAACAAAGCAGAATGTCTCCATATGAAAACAGATTTGAAATGATCTCATTTGTGATTGCTCAGTGTCTGTGCCCAGGCTCTGCTTTCTGCAGCTCTGGAGATAGGACCTGAACTCAGCTGGACTCTGGGCTCACAGAAGCTTTTTCCTGTTTTGCTGATAAATAAAAAGAAAGCACTCAGTAAATGTCAATTCCAAATTAAACTGCACTCCAAACCTTTTGTAAAAGCTACATTTAAAATGACTTTCTTGCCAGATGAATATCTGAGAAATACCAGACTTTTCTTCAACTCCCTGATAGGAGGTCAGGACCAGGTGAGGGCTGGAGCCTTCTCTCTGCTAATAAGGAATGGGACAGGAGGAAACAGCCTCCAATTGCAGCAGGGGAAGTTTTGGTTGAATTTCAGGACCAATTTCTTCACTGAAAGGGTGGCCAGGAACTGATGGCATCGCCATCCCTGGAAATACTCAAAAGAAATGTGGTGCTTGAGTTAATGCTTGGACTCAATGATCTGAGAGGGTTTTTCCAGCCTAAATGATTCCACAATTCCATGTGCAGCCTTGAAAAACCTGCACGTAGAGGATGAGTCCCTGGAATTCTCCATGACCTATCGTTTTAAGACAACACAGTGATTAATACTTGATCTGAAGCTATTAAGGAATGTTGGGGTTTTGTTGAGGTTTCCTTTTTTCTTGCTGTTATTTGCTTAATTAGCTCATTGGCCATGCTGCATCTGCTGCCTGGGAGGGAGTGAGGTGGACTGTGGGCTTTTACTATTATTAATTGCTGTGAGTTCTGCCAAAAAGTGTTATAAAAAACACCCAAAGAAGCCATTTCAGCACTTTGAGGGATGTTAGTCATGACTTACCCAGATTTCCTCATGGACCGTGTCTCATGGAGTTCTTGACTCTTAAATCCTGCCCTGAGTTGTGGCTGGAGAGATCTGCAGCTCTGATTCCCTGCAGGGATCTGCTGATTCCCTTTGAGATCCACTGCTGGGGGTCAGAACAGCAATAAGCATGCTATTTTTGTCATTTTTGCCATGAGCAGAGCCAAAGCTGCCAGCTGACTCCTGCTGAAGGTGCCTGGCTGTCGCTGACCCAGGTTCTGCTCTGAGGGTGCAGATGGGCAGAGTGGCTGCCTGCTTGTTCCTGCACTGCTGCTCCTTTGGTGACTATTTTCATCTTTTTAGATTATCTCATTTAATCTCATTTATCAAAATGATGCTCCAGCTTCTGCCCCTCCACCTGTGGCTGTTTCGTTGTGCTGCTGCTTAAGGTCACCAAATTTACTCCATCAGCTTCTCCATCTGTGCCAGGGGGGTTCTGGTTGGATTTTTGGGAAAGGTTCTTCCCCCAGAGGGTGCTGGGCACTGCCCAGGCTCCCCAGGGAATGGGCACAGCCCTGAGGCTGCCAGAGCTCCAAGAACCTTTGGAAAACCCTCCCAGGGATGCTCAGGGTGGGATCTGGGGTGTCTGTGCAGGGCCAGGGGCTGGGCTGGGTGATCCTGGTGGATCTCTTCCAACTCAGGATGTTCTGGGATTCTGTGATCTGAATAAGGACTTTCCACACTCACCTTAAGGAAATAGCTTCTCCACAAAAGACACTGGGATATGTTTAAATGTTTCCCGCTTATTTGGTGAGGGAGAAAAGGAAAAAAAATTAAATTAAAAAAAAAAAAAAGAAAATAAAGAAAAAAGAAGCCTCAATGTGGTTTCATACTTGAAGCCTGGAAGCATTCCCATTTCCACAGCCATCCCAGGCGGTGTTTTGCTCAGCTCACAGATTCCATGGGCTCCAGCACTGCTGGCAGTGCCACCTCTAAAAGGCAGAGAGCTCAGAACTGGCATTTCTCTGCTGCCCATCCTCGTTTCCAGCACACATTTGTCACTCCCTGCTGGCACCGGGTGCCACCCAGCAGAACAGGGTCCTTCAGCAGTGCCACCCTCCCTGGGAAGGTCTGCTGGGGACACGGAGCCTGCCCAGGGGCTGCTGGCTGTGCCCGTGCTGGGTGCTGAGCCAGGAGCTGTTCCCACAGTGGCTCTCCGTGGCAGCCAAAATGTGGATTTTGGCACCCCCAGAGCGAGCTGGCAGCTCTCTGCAAGCTGCCAGGACACACCTTTGGCCCCACAAGTGCCCCAGGGTTGGGCACTGGGCTGGGTTTAACTGGGAGAGAGCGAATTCTCCTCGCAGGGGCTGGGAAGGGGAAGGTGCTTGGATTTGTGCCGGGCACAGGGTGGGCAGTGCAGAGATGTTTTGTCATTGCTGGGCTTGCACAGAGCCAAGGCTTGTCCTGCTCCTCGTAGGGAGGGCCCTGCTGGGGAGGAAGTTGGGAATGCCTGGGATTCTGGGAGGAGACACAGCCAGGACAGGTGACCCCAAGTGACCCAAGGGGTATTTATACCTTGTGACATCATGCTCAGGATGTAAACTGGTGGGAGGAAGGAAGGAGGACATTTGGAGGGATGGTTTTTCCCTTCCCAAGCCTCCATGCCATGGGATGAGGCCCTGCTCTCCTGGAGGTGCTGAACACCTGCCCACGGGAAGCAGGGAATGAATTCCTTGTGTGCACAGCTTTTGCTTTCCCTGTTAAACTCTCTTTACCTCAATCCATGAGTTTTCCAGCTTTTACCCTTCCCTTTCTCTCCCTGATCCCGCTGGTGGGGAATGAGTGAGGGGCTGGGGAATTGCTGGGGTTAAACCACAATAAATCCCTAAAACTGGCACCAAATTCCCATATACTCTCTAGAGCAATTCTGATAGGAAGGGCAGAGATAAGCCTGAATTATATATGGAATTCCAAGTTTTCCTTCTACTCCAGCAAGTCCAGACCCTATGGTTTTCTAAAGAAAACATTTTGGTGTTTAATAGTTACGGTAAAATATTATCACAATAATAATAATAAATAATTCAGTAAGTAATACACTGAGTAGGTTTTTACTTTTTAATTATCCATGCATATACATCCAAATATGTAAAGTGGGATGTGATCACATTGTCTTCTCTTGTGGGTGAAAATCATGCAAAAATGCTGAATAAATTGATATAAACAGCCAGGCTGGCTTCAGGAATGAAAAAAAAAATACAGGTTTTATGCATTGGGATGTTCAACAGAGTTATTTAAAATTCATTCCTAGTTAATTATGAATACATTTTGCAATTAGTATTGGAGACCAGTTGCAGAACTAAATCTGAGGACAAAATCGGATGATTTTGTGTGAACTGGAACCCTCACCAAGGAGTGACTCAGGTGGGAGAACCTGGCAGGAGCCAGAGGCACGGAGCTGCCATGTGGAGCTCTGGGCAAAGGAGCAGTGGATGAATCACAGTGATACCTTTCCCTGAAATACCTTTCCTCTTGGAATCCTGATTGCCCTTGGAGCCAGTGCAAAACCAGTAAGCTCCTGGTTTTCTTGGGTTTCACCAGATGAGAATAAAAAGGATCTCATTCTGCTCTCTCTTTGGTTCTCCTGTGGTTTATTCCTGAGGACATAAGGAGGGCTCCCTCAGATTTATATCAACAGGAAATCAAACTCCATCCTGGGCTAATCACAGCATCCAATTAGGCATTTCAGCATCTTGGCTTTTAAATAGCTCAAATGGAAATGGGGGTAAAAATTTCCTGCACAATCTCAGAGCACTAAAATCTCCCCAGTGTCCATAGCCCCCACACCACAGTGTGCCACAATGGCATGGAAAAGCCAGCATAAATCATAAACCACATGAATATTACCCAATTATATATATATATATATATATATATATATATATATATATAAAGTTATTCTTTTCCTAATGTCTGATATTTCACAGAATCTAACGATCATTTTCTCCACACCTTGAAAGAGCTGGGTATTAACGTGACAATATAATCATTAAAACAGCTTGTCCAAAACTTAGAATAGATCCTCAGGTGTAATTGTTGCCTCTGTTGACCCTTACAGAGGAAGGGGATTTAAACATACTGTCAAATATAATCCTCTATTTTAAAAGGACCTCAGAAAAACAGGGGGAAAAATAGAAAAAGAGAGGAAGAAAATAAATATTCCTGCATGATATTGCCTTAGGCTTTGGGATCCAAGGCCAAGGGGAAATCCAGAGGGGCAATGAGCCAGTCCAGGCTCTGTACTGGGCTTTGGTTCATGGAGAGGAGGACTGGAAATGTTTATAGTGCACTATCTCAGCTGCTTATCAGTGTCAGTGTTCTCCACACCAGTCTCTGCCATGCCCTGGCCTTCCTCCCCTCCTGGAGGAGGGAATTATCCCTGCCTGGCATTCAAGGCAGGACACTCCATGCAAACTGCAATCCATGTTTTCGTTTGCTTTCAATGCGGCCTCCCCCGGGCAATCAGGGGAAAATGAGTGGTGGAGGAGTCAGATAGATATGTCAGGATGTAATTCACCTGATTTCCTGCTTTGGCTGTGCTGAGTTTGGAAACCTAAAGCTTTGTATTGTGTGACTTTTGGCGCGGGCATACGCAGGGAAAGGAGCTGGGCGTGCTTGGATGCACTCTTGGGCTGTTTGCTCTAAAATACCCTCACACTTAAATGTTTTCTCAGTGCCACAGCTGCCCAGAATTGATTGGGAACTCAATGCAGCTCTTTGTATGGAGGGCAGGGAGGGGAAAACACGATGACAGTGGTGGCAAGACCCTGCTGTCACCCCCTCCCACCCCACAGCTCCAAATCTGGTGTTGTCTGCACAGTGGTAGGAAAGGACAGTGCACAGCTCAAAGCTTTTTAGGGATGACTTTCAGTTTCTTCCCCCCCTGTTGGCCTCTTCTGTGTGAAAGCAGCCAATTTTTTCAGTTAGAGAAGTAGGATGGAGCTGGCTGATGCCTCCTTTTGATTCCTTGCCATCACCAGTGTTTACACAGGATGTGTATCCATGGCCTTTCCCAATATCCTGACATCTATATTCATGTACCACTCCTGAATATGCAACACAGGTAATTGCTTTGTCTGCAGCAGCTCTGGATGGAGGTGTATTGCAAAGTGTTCTTGCAAAAAGAGGAGAGAAAAAGGAGAAGGCACCTTGAAATGCTGTGAAAAGAGACAATTTAAGGACATCAAAATGGTGTGAAAGGAATTAGCAGGAGCCGGGGTGAGAAAGCTCATGACAAAGTGTTCCCCCAGTTCCAGCCTCTCTCCCTGAGTGTGGTGTGACAGCAGTGCCAACAATTAGAGCTCACTCACCTTCTACCTGCTGGAAATCACTGTGTCTTACTCAATTCCTGTGACTTGGAAAAAAATCGTCTGAAATACAAAAAACACCGCCAGGAAATTCACCTTCCGTATTTCTGCAATTGCATTTAATTGTCCTTGCTCTTCCCTGAGGAGACAGACCCTGTTTAAATGCCCACGGGAAGGGTTCTGAAGTGCAATGCTTTAACTTTCTCTTTCCTGAGGGTCCCTCTGTGGGGTGCAGACACGAGGAGAAGCAGAGGTGGTGCCAGCAGCCCAGGTGAGAGCAGCCCCATCCTGTCCCCAGCCCGCTGGGACAGCAGGAGGGAGGCGCAGCTGCTCCTCAGCGTCCTCCAGCAGCATTTCCTCATTGTCCCATCCCATATTTCCTTTTCTGACATCACCTAGAGTTGTAATTTCTCTTTCCTTACACAGATCTCGAGCAGAGGAGGTGGTGAATAGAGCACAGGTGGTTCTGGAGTGATGCTCCCCGTGAGCCCCACGGGCCACCCTGAGCCCCCTCCCTGTCCCTGTGCCCCCCTGGCTCAGGGGACATCAGTCCTGGCAGCACCAACTGCTTTCAGCTGATTAGAGCTGAGTCAACAGCTCCAAATTTCCAATTTTTAGGCTAAATTCCACTCCAGAAATCCCATTTACAGTCCTGTACTTTTTATCTTAAGCACTGTAGCAAAGTGCCCTGTTGTCCGGGCATGAGGTAAATTTTAATGGCAGAATTAACGCTAAATCACTCAATACATCTTTAAAATTAACTCATTATCATAACGCTGGAAAATAGAACATTGATCCACTCACACAGCAATCCAAAGGGCCCAATTTTATTGTCTTCTTCAGACAATTTACTGGAAGTTGTCACTATAAACTTAAAAACCAAAGCACTGCAGAATGCTTGGATGTTCAGAACTGAGGGAGAAAATGAATTACAGTAAAAACACATGAAGTTGAGGAATGCAAAATATTATGGAAGTCTTCTCAAAGATAGAGTTCTACAACTTGCTTTGATTATATTTGCACATTGATGCTTTTGATAGGGAGAAATGGCTTTGACTGTAAATATGCACCCATTAAAAATCCATATTTGATCTCCTCCCTACCTTTTGGGGAAGCAGGATGTGCACTGTGAGATACAGATATATATTTTTGTATATGCACAACACAGATCTAGAAGCAGGGGTAATTTTCTCTGCCATTTTGATCATTTTGAGGGGAGCATTATTTTCCCCAGCCACTTGCTCCTATTGAGGCTGCACTGTTTTCACTTGCAGTTTGCTAAACATCCCCATCCAGCCACACAATACGAGGGATTCATAAATCATCATATTTCAGATAACTAATTGACAGAAATCAGCCCCCAGAGGAGTCTTGGAGTTTCAACAGCTCTTTACAATGAAAGACTCTCTAACTCGGAGCTAGAGTCTGCTTGAGCTTTGAACCAAGGTCAACACTGCAGGTCAACAAATGTAAGTTTAATCAGCCCAGCATGGAGACAGATTTCATGGTAAAAGCTGCTTTATTGAGTTATGTGCTGCTCAGCTCTGCGTGCTGGGGAAGGCATTGCACGTGGGGAGAAAGGGGCCAAAATCACCCAAACCCAAACAGAATGATCACAGAATGATCACAGAATCACAGAATCATCAAAATCAGACCTTAAAGCCATCCAGAGCCACCCCCTGCCATGGCAGGGACACCTCCCACTATCCCAGGCTGCTCCAAGCCCTGCCCAGACTGGCCTTGGGCACTGCCAGGGATCCAGGGGCAGCCCCAGCTGCTCTGGGCACCTGTGCCAGGGCTGCCCACCCTGCCAGGGAACAATTCCTTCCCAACATCTCACCTAACCCTACTTTATTTGAGTTTAAATCCATCAAATCATTCAAAAGCAACCAAGCTCTGGAAGGAGAGAGGGTTTGTGTGGATCAAATGAGAGCTGCAAACCAATAACAAGTGAAGAGTGTTCCCTTCACTGCCAACCCTCCCCACAGCTCCCCGTGCTCTGAGCACAGGTAAATCCCTGGAGAAGCCTGGGAAACATCCCACTGGATTTGCTGGAACAGCTGTTTGAGCTGGATGTGTGCTGGAGGAGACACCTGTAATGCAGATGGCAGGAAGCCTGCAAAATATGTTCACTTCCATATTAATTTTTTTTTTTTTTTTGCATCCCCAGGTGGGGTTAAAAAAAATTAAATTGTTCTGTAATTACATTGAACAAATTCCAATCCATTAATTTGCATTCATAATTTTGACACACGGCGAATTTTGTAATTTATTTTCTTTGTTGCCTTCTGTACACAACACATTCCAAAATGAAGTAAGACTTTTAGAGGGAAAAAACTCTTTGTCAGAGGTTATTACTGAGATCTGACATGTCTAAACTTCTAGGGATGGAGAACCTACTACAGTCCCTTGAAAATTCTCATAAAAATTAATTGTAAATCCTGAATATTTAGCTTGAACTTCCAACTATTTTGCCTGGTTGCACTCTGGCTAGACTGGCAGTGTGTTATTTAGAATTTCTCTTCTCCAGACTAAGTTTAGCCCTTGATCTTTGCTTTACCAGGAAAAAAACACAACAGCTCAATTAGCTCCCTGTCTCTGCCCTCGAGGGCATGTTTCCAATCCTTTCATCGTTCACTGGTACATATCTGATCCCATTCCAATTTATCAGTGTCTTTCTTGGGCAGTAGCCAACACAAAGGGACAGAGCACTGAAACAGTAGAATAGTCTGTCAGTAATTAAAATCCCTCCTTTTGCTTTATCTGAGGAACCCAGAATGTGCTCTGGCTGTGGTGCCTCCAAGGGACCACGTGTTCAGCCCTTATCTCTTGTGATCACAACAGATTTTTTTTTTTTTTTTTTTTTTTGTGGCTGCTCCTCCAGGTGACTTATACCGAATTTAACTAAGCTTCAGCATTAATTTAAGTCCTGTGAGTTAACGAGTTCATTTAAACTGGAGGGAGAAGGAGGATGAGCAGGTGAAGAAGGAGAATGAGCAAATGAAGAACCAGCACAGTGAGAGGGTGTGAGGCTCAAACCTGGGAAATTCCTGGAGCTGGGGTGGGGTGATGGGGATGATGGAGCTGTATCTCTCCTTGTAGCCTCCAGAATGATGGGAATGAACTCTCTGCAGGGGAGTTTAGGCTGGATTTCAGGAAAGCTTCATCCCCAGAGGGTGCTGGGCACTGCCCAGCCTGCCCAGGGAATGGGCACAGCCCCGAGGCTGCCAGAGCTCCAGGAACCTTTGGAAAACCCTCCCAGGGATGCCCAGGGTGGGATTTGAGGTGTCTGTGCAGGGCCAGGGGTTGGGATGATCCTTGTGGGCCTTTTCCAGTTCGAGACATTTCAAGATTCCGTGTGGATTGGAAGCTCCCTGCTTCCCATGTTGTGACCTTGAACAAGTCCCTTCAGCTCCTTGTTTCTCCCTTCCCTACCCATGTACTGCAGAGGATAATATTACTCGTAGCACTGGGGGAGTTGGGAGGATAAATAGATTAGAAAGATGAGCCAGATCATAGCTTTATTTCCATTTACAATGTATAAATGTATATGAACACACTTTCTCTCTTCTGCCCAAGCATAAAATGAAACATTTAGAAGGTAAGATCCAAAGAATTTCATTAAGAATCCATCGCAAATTGCAAATGACACCTCATGGATTGGAATGTGAATTGTGAGCTGGGTGTTGCAGAAGTGTAAAATTATTCCATAAATTATCTATGACAAAGTCAAAAAATGTATCAGTCAAAGAATGTATCAGTAAAGCCATCGTTTATTTTTAGTTCCCCACACTGTGCACAGCCACATGTATAATACAGCAATAATGATTCCACTGCAAGTTGGTGAAATAAAACCAGAAAGGCACCATGAAAAGTAAAAAATAATATGAAATTCATTTGTGAATTTGTGAGATTTCTGCCCGATGATGTCTTTGAAAGCATGTTAATGCTACATTAATCAGTCTCCTCTATCATGCAGAGAGATGATGTGGTTCTAGCTCACATATTTTCATGTTTTAATGCTCATCTGAAGATTCTCCTCATATGTCAAGGGATGGGATGGATGCATGGATGGTACCTCATCCCTCCTTCATGCCATTTGGGACAGAGTTGATTCTACTGAATTTTATGCTGAGCTAAAGTTCAGTTTAAGGGCCCAGCAAATGGGTTAGAGAGAAAGGGGGATGAGCAGAAAGTAGAGTTGGCTTCTCCCTCTCCTCCAGTCCTTTGTGAGCTGCAGGATGGACCTTGATGTCTGCAGACACATTTCCATTGTCTTTAGATTGCTTTGTTAAGTAATTATCCAAAAATCACGAAATCCATGGTTTGAAATTCTTTGAAGGTTCATTTAAACAGTCCAGTGCTGTGCCATTATCAGATAAACAAAAGAGTCAATTAATGGGCTTAAAAATTATTAATTTTATTAAAAATTATTATTATTTTATTAAAAATTATGGATCCATCTGGGAAGACCCCCTTGGGATGTGAGTGAGGAGTGTGACCTTCCAAAACCTGGTGTGGTGGGATGAGTCACTCTTATTCCAAATAATCCAAGTTGTCCAGACTTGGTGCTGGCAAAGTGCTGATCCTTTAAAGGTTGGACTCCATGATCTCAGAGGTCTTTCCAACCTAAATGATTCTGATTTATACCAGATCACAAAGAATTCGATGACATCAATATCAAAGGCCATGTAAATTGGAAATCCCCCCTCCCCCCCCCCCCATTAATGGAATATTAATTGAATTAATGGCACCAGGAACAGTCTGAACATCATCCTACATTGAACATTTCGTATTCAGCTGGTTCTGGACAACTACACTGACGTTACTTGGAAGTATTTGCATGTTTGCAATTATTCAGCTCCAATTATCTTCAATCCCAAGGAACAAGGCATGACATTTTTCCACATTAAGATAAACTGAGCATGTTAGTCAAGTCCTACAATTTTTTGCATTGCACTGTTTATAATATTAATAGCTGTGCTTTAAGAAGTTCGCTATTGAACTGTCAGGAATGATTTGTTACCAGGTGTTAGCATAATTTGCCAGCTGTCATATTTTAATCATTTTTATTTGCCTAAAATCTGACACTTAACTTTAGTTGGTAAATCAAGACATATAGCAGCACTTATTTGATGTTACAGTAGCTAAGGGAAAAAAAAAGTGTGTCCTACAAGTGATATTTGTATTTTCAGACAGAGAACAGATTCTGAAGTCCACTGTCATTCATAATTCACACTGAATTGCTCCTGCTCTCCACAAAAGCTGTTTTTATTTAAGTAGTTGAAGCAGCTGCTGCAGGCTCTTGTTCAAGTGTATTTTCACTGGTGTGAGGACTTCCAGCAAAGCTTTTCAGCTGGATTTGGTGAGGAAAAGCTACTCCTCATATTAGTAAGAGTAGAGATCTCGTGCTCTGTTCTCATTGTTCTTAAAGCCACAAATGAATTCAAGGCTGCTCTGTTGTTGTAAGTTCACGTCAAGTGTTCTTAAAAGTCTGCATGAACATGAGATGAGGCTGTAACTAATTAATTATCAATACCTGAACAATGAGAAGGAAACAGATGAATACAGATGCTTGTTAGATGAGCTTGAATTTTTTTTATTAGTATTCAAATTTACTTGCACATCAGATAAAAGATAAGTGTGTGAAAGACACATTTTGATATTAGCGAAACACTTGATTTTTTCCATGAAAAATCGTATTTTGGACATTCACTCCACTTGTTTTGGATAGAGTTATTATCTCCTCTACCGTGGATTAAAAGGTGATTGATTACATGCAACAGTGAAAAAAAAAAAAGTATTAAGTTGCAAAGAGTTTTATGAGTTTCACCAGGAACTCATTGAATCTGATTTTATTACCTGATATTTTCAACCTAAAAACCTCCAGAATCAATGACATAGAAATGCAGATGTGCTTTTGTAGTAAAAAATGGCTGTAGAATTTAAGGCTGAAAATAGAGCAACATCACAGAAGGGATAAGAAGAATTTCTTTCTGATATGGTTTCATTTAGGATATAGATGTAACTATTATATATATATATATATATATATATATATATATATATATATATAATTTAGACTCATTAAAATGAACTGATTCATGAAAAAAAGTGGAATTGCAGATAGAAAAATATAGACAAACATGTGGATAGTTACAGAATAGGGAACAGAAAGGAGACATTGTCATTTGAGAGTCATAAATTGAATAATAAGAAGCAGAAAATTAAAAAAAAAACCATGGGAAAACCTCCTCAGAATGGAACAGCAATTGGTAGGGCTGCACCTTTTGAGACTTTTAAGCTCAAATTCTGTTGCTTTTGGATCATTGTCCCAGTTTTTCATATCTGGTTGCACATGGGTCAACAGAACAAGCCTTTAAATATCGTTGGAATTGTTGGCTGTAACTGTTTTACAGTGATACCACAACTGGAGTAATTAATGTGGATTCATAAAGATTTACGTCAGAGAGTTTTGGCATCTTTCTAAATAATAATATTGCACCTAAAGTTCCCCTAAAACCATCCTTGTGGTTCACCTTGCTGGTCAAAGAGTCATTTCCAAAAGGAAACCTCAGCAGATGGTGAAGGACAGCCCTCCCAGCTTGTCCTAAGAAAGAAAGAACTTTCATTCTTAAAAAATATCTGTCTTGTCTCTTGTTTAAATATATCTTGCTTCAGCTTTCACTTTGATGCCTTTTCATTAAGGATCTTCCCAGTATCCAGTAGAATTCTCCCTTGTGAGGTGGCCTCGTGCAGGAGCCTGCCCTGAAAATGAGGAACAGCTCCTGGTTGGCTCTGAAGGTGCTTCAATGCCCTTTTAATGGAGCCCTCTTTTAATAGGAACCAAACCAAACCCTTGATTTCCCACAGAGAATCATTTTCCTCCCTTGAGGAATTTCTGGGTTTTTATCCCCCAGATTCTTTCCACCAGCACTGGAATATCTCCAGAGAAACTAGCATGGATTTATATCCCCTCTGCAGTCAGGAACATGGATTCTTTCTGCTGGTGCATCCTCTCAGAGCTGTTGTCCCTTTGCTGTGTGGAAAGCTAAATCATTTTCCTTGGGATGATTTGCCAGGTACCAACGTAAATTTAGCAGATATGGCCTCATTCTGGTCTTCTAAATACATCTTTGAACCTGAGCATATTAAACATTCTCATTCTGAGGAAGAGGTGAGTGAGGGATCCAGAATGCTCTTTATTATTTCTCTGCTCTCATGATTATTTACCGACACATCAATCTTCGTGTCATCTGGAACTTTTAGCAGCCAATCATTACTGAAAATGATTAATAGCAGTAAGCAGATACCAGCAGAATCCCAGCTCTGCACTTAATTATGATTCCCCTCTGATGAGTCCGTTTCAGATCCATTAGCTTGCCCATTTTTAATAGATTTAACCTCTGTTTTATTGCTATTGAGTAGTTCTCATTTTTAATCAGAATATTCCCAAAGCTGAGTCAAATACCCTACAAAAGTCAGAGTGGCACAGAAGCCATGCTGGTGATGTTATCAGTGAAATAAAATCGGGGTTGTTGGTTTGACAGGACCCTTTCATGGGATCATGTGGAATGACAATCACGTTCCCATCTTCACTTCTTCCTCTTGAATCTTGTATCAGCTTTAATCCCATCATTTGCCCAGGACTGAGGTCAGGGGAAGTCATTTAGAGGTGCCAAGGTTGTTCTGGCTGTGTATCTGGAGCACTGCCACAGCATTAATGCTCCAACAATCTGTTGGAATTTCTCTAGGATCAATCATGTATGAAAAATCAACATTCTCCTAGGATAACCTCACCTGGCTACAGGGATCACCCTCTGTAGGTGGCATCAGGGCTGTCAGCTTTGAAACATTTGTATTTATATGCGTTGTTTGACATCCTCAGTTGTTAACAGCTGACTCCTAAATACTCCATCCTCGTTTTTCTTTGGAAAGTAGGAGATGTGAATATTTAAGGAGCAGCTCTCCTTTCTCTGCATTGTTATTAACAACCTTATCACCACCATTGTGAAGTGATAAACCCAGAACACTGCTGGGATTGCTTTTGTACAAAAACCCCTTATAATTGTGTCTGATTTTCCTCAACAGTTATGAGTGGACTTTTCCTCAGAATTAAGCTTTCTTTTCAGCTTACTGTACTTCTAAAGTCGTTCCACTTATTCATGGTTATATACTGGGGTTTTTTTCCACATTTAATATCTGATTTCATTTTATACCTTCCACAGAAGGCACGTTTTGCCCCTGGTTAACAAATCAGCTTAGCAACTTCAAAAATGCTACTTCTCACTTCAATTTTTCACTAGGCAATCTGAAATTTTTCTCTTCCCACATCCCTCCGCAAATTTTTGCGTCTCTCTGGGACCTATGATCATCAAGTGTTGATTCACTCAAAAAAATGTTTGGACCATCTGATATGATCATCATGCACTGCGCACCATTGAGATTATCCTACAGTAAGAGGATAATTAGGCATTAAAAAAAAATAAGGCATAAAAATAATAGGCATTAAACCTATAGGGCAGAAAAAGAAAATATTGAAGGACGTGTTCAAAGAGAAGAATTTTTATTTCTTTAGATATTGGGGAGAAATTCCTCCCTGTGAGTCCCTGGCACAGAGTGCCCAGAGAAGTTGCCCCTGGAGCCCTGGAAGTGTCCAAGGCCAGGCTGGACACTGGGGCTTGGAGCAGCCTGGGACAGTGGAAGGTGTCCCTGCCTATGGCAGGGGGTGGCACTGGATGATCTTGAAGGTCCCTTCCAACCCAAGCCACTCCATGATTGTAGTAAAGAATTGCTTAAAATGCCAACATTTTTGGATGTAATTCATCAGTTAAATATTCTTGTAAACTGCCAAGCCCTGAGTGCAACTGTGCTCTCATCTTCTCAGGGCTCTGTGGCTCTCCGTGGGTTACGGTGACGCTCACACCTTCACCAGTTTATTTGTAGGATCTGGCTTCCTTTGGCTCAGATATCCAGTGAGGGTGGTAGAAACCTGACTAATGAGGACTTGGGAACAGTGCCTGGAAGTGAGGTAGAAGCCAGGAGATATTAACTGAAAGTTTCCAGTCAATAACATTAAGTAGAAAACCCAGCCGAGAAAACCGTCACGTTTTTGGGCAGTTCATGCGGAGAATGAAAGACAAGATTTCAGCTGACAAACTCTTTGTTGTGACTGTTCTTCCAGTTCTACTTGTAACTGACAACAGGAAAAAAAAAAATTATTCCTTCCACATTTTCTCAATTGTGACAATGGCTCAGTTATAAAATCACAGAGTCACAGAATCATTAAGGTTGGAAAAGCGCTGTGAGATGATCAAGCATTAACCCAACACTGCCGATATGCTGAAATAATTCCGTGGTTTATTATTCCTGCCAGAGTTATGATTTCCTTTGCTAATGATATTTCCACTTGAGAATTATTGCATTTTGAAGAAGTTGCAAAACCTGACACATCTCACCTTGAAAGGAAGGGCTGAAAAACGAAAAACCCAGCAGAGTTTGGAGAGGACCAAAAGGAGAAATGGAAAGAGGGTCTGTGTTAGGGAAGGATGGATGTCTTCTCCAGATCTGCCACATGGAATCATTAACTTCATCTGGAAGGAATATTTGGGTAAGAGAAGGGAAGTTTTTCTCAGTGTGAAATGAGTGAGCCAATGGAGGAACCTATGGAGCCTTTGAAACCTTGGGAGGTGGAGGACCTTAGAACCAATTCTACACCAAACACCACCAGCAGCAAGGAGGAAGGAGAAGGGATAAATCAGGTGACCTCTGAAATTGAACCCAAAGTCCCTTCAGAGCAATTTTCTGTGATTTCATATTCAGGTTGTTTTTCTAGAACAAAAGCCCTGGCAAACCAAACAAGGAAAAATTATTTCAAGGCTCATGGACATTTATTGCCAGCTACAAAAAAATGACACGTCATAAAAAGTTAGTTAATATATTAAATATGCCATTATATTTATTATAACAATTAAAATAGCAAAAGCTTAATAACTAATGAACATTGAGAGAACTTTGCTTTCAAATAAATTTGGTGATAAAGAATTGTTTTTGACAATAGCATTTATCATGGCCTACCTAGAACTGTTGTAGCTGTTTGTTGTACTTAATAAACAATGATAAATATATCTTTGTGCAGGAGAGTAGCTTAAATGTGTGTTGTGCAATCTTCTTGAGAAACTGTAGCCAAGACTAATTAAATGATTCTAATTAAAATTGTGTGGATAGAAAGGAAATTAATGGCTTCATTTGTACTATTTGTTTATTTCATTGTCAAGTGTACTGGATATAATTGCAGTGCAAAGAAGAAATCATCAAAATTATTTTTTCTTCTGTTGGTTCCCTGTTCCATCAATTTACTGTAGAGGCTTCATTTTGTCTATCTTTAGAGGGAACAATGCTGACAAAATGCGAAACCTCAACAAAGTTATTTTCTTGTTTGGAGCTGTTAGATGGAGAATACATTTATTGAACAAAGTAAAGGTTAAGCTTCAATTAAGCATTCTAAATATATTTTGTGAGCTATTGAAAAGCCATAATGTCTCAGCCCACATGGTTCACTGGAAGCTTGGAACAAAATAAATGAGAATAGAAGCAGAAGGAGTGCTCAGATGGTGAATCTCTAACACGTGGCTTACAAAAGAATGTGGTGTTACTCCTACCATCTTTTATGGACAGTTTGTATCAGATAAAGTAGGCAAAAAAAAATCCTTATTAATGATATTTGCTTTTTTTAACTGCAAACAGAGTCTCAGACACAAAAGCAGAAGAACACCTGATTTTTTTTTCCCCAGGATGAGGTTTATATTTCATTTTACACTTCAGTTCTGTAGGGACTCCTCAGATCCAGGGAACGATAAATCAGATTATTGATCCAGCTCCTACAAGCAGCTCCTCATTCTTTTATGTGTGTCTGGAAAACTGCAGATTGGAGCAGCCTCCTCCTTCTCCTTCTCCTTCTCCTTCTCCTTCTCCTTCTCCTTCTCCTTCTCCTTCTCCTTCTCCTTCTCCTTCTCCTTCTCCTTCTCCTTCTCCTTCTCCTTCTCCTTCTCCTTCTCCTTCTCCTTCTCCTTCTTCTCCTTCTCTTCTCCTTCTTTCTAATTCTCTTTTTCTCCTGCCCACTGCAGGCAGCTGGGGAGGGATCCACAGCATCCTGCGAGAGAGGAGCTCCACAGGTTTCTTTCAGGACACTCAGCACTGCTCAGGTAATTCCCAATTCCCTTTAATGAACTTGAACAGAGGGCAGAATTGTTTTGAGAATTTCATTCCGACTGGAAGATGAGAAACTGGAAGATTCTGAAATTCAGGAGCTTAAAATATGTTTATGTTTGGGCTGGACTGTGCTCCTGGAATTTGGCTCTTTGCCATGCCAACATTTCCTACAGAAAATGTTCTTTGCGGAAATTTCTGATTAATCAAAAATACAGTTTTCCTTTTTAAATTTGTTTCAGTCGAGCAATTTTGACAACTGAACCATAGCTAAATCCTTTATGCTGAAAAATAAAATCCGTCTTTATGTTTTTTGTCTAAATGTGCTTCAGCAATGCCACACACAAACTAACTTTTATAGCCCTGATAAGTGGAAAAATGTGGGAAATGAGAGTATATTTGAAAATGCTTCCATTAGAGACGTTTGTTAAAGCTGGCTAAACTAATGGCTTATTTTCTGCCTAAATCAGAGAGATTAATCTATAACTTTAAAATCAGAACAAAAAAAGCTCTGCTGAAACATAAAGTCTCGAGTAAAACAATTCTCCTCAAGGGCAGGAGACTCATCATCCTTCTCAGTGAGTGCTTTTTCTTTCCCTCCACTTCTCTGCGACTCAGAAATGCCCGTGCTGGACGGCCGGCCGTCATGGCCCCGTGCTGCTGTGGGGTTCTGTGCACTCCTGGGCTCTGGGAGATCACCTCGGCCTGGAGAGCTCTCCTGAGGCGCTCAGAACACGGGAGGGAAGCGCTGAGGGAGCAGCTGCAGCCCTGACTCCGTGTGGTGGGCTCGCCATGGTGAGATATGAGGTCAGTAAAGAGATGGAGCTGCGTGCCTTGCCCTCGCCCGGCGCGCGCAAACCGTGGGGCACTGCTGCTCTGCTGGTTTGGACTGGAATCCCCGAGCTCTCACTGGGCTGGGTCTTGCCTGTGCCACTGCAGGGTGAAACGTGAAGGGGAGAGCCTGATGTCTGCCCTGCACAAGCCTTGAAGGTTGGGGTTTGTGCCTTCTCATGGGCTGAAAGCTCCTGTGTGGCTGGAGTGGCTGTCACCAGCTCCTGGTGGTCATTGGCCTGTTCGGCACTGCCCAGAGGGGTCATTCCTCACGGACAGCCGTGCCTGGAGCTGGGGATGAGCGATGAGGAGAGGCTGAGGGAGCTGGGAAGGGGCTGAGCCTGGAGAAAAGGAGCTCTGGGGATCCCTGTTTCTCTGCACAGCTCCTGCCAGGAGGGGACAGCCGGGGGGGTCGGGCTCTGCTCCAGGGAACAGGGACAGGAGGAGAGGGACCGGCCTCAGGCTGGGCCAGGGCAGGCTCAGGGTGGGCAGCAGCAGGAATTTCCCCATGGAAAGGGTGCTCAGGCACTGGAACTGCCCAGGGAGGTTTGGAGTGCCCATCCCTGCAGGTGTCCAAGGAATCCCTGGAGGTGGCACTCAGGGCTCTGGGCTGGGGCCAAGGTGGGCATCGGGCACAGCTGGGACTTGACCCTGCAGGTCTTTTCCAAGTTCAGTGATTCTGTAACCCTGTGGTCAGGAATGGTCAGGGGACGTGCCTGGGTCTCACAGCCTTGACCCCACTGATTTGTAGGCCCATGTGAGGCCCTGCACAGTGTGCAGCTGCCTCCAGCTGCAGCGTGGGTTAAGTTGGCTGCTTCATCATCAGTGTCATGTTTTATTGGGGCAATCACTGTGCTATCAGCAGCTGCAATGCTCTGAGGACAGAAGCACAGCAAGTTCAGCAAAGACACTACTTTTTATTAGATCAGCTGATGTAGCTGAAAGAAAAGCAGACAAGATCTTTATTTCCCACGGGAAACTCGCTTTGGATGTGAAATAGAGGTCTTCTGTTTCCCATCAATACACTTCCAGAAGTTTGGGGTCCTGGATCTGGGTGGGCGGGAAAAAATAACAGAAAATTAAATAAAATGCATGACAGATGACTGTGGAGGTGTGGAATAGCACCTTTATAAAGCCAGACTCACCTTCTCTTTCTCTGTGATGTGATGTGATGCTCACATGGTTTTACCTCCCACACGTGCCAGGCAGGAAATTGCCAGATGCAAAGAGAGCCACAAACTTTCTTTGAGTCATTTGTGAAGGTGCCAACAGACAGAAAAATCATCTGCAACTCTCAAGAGAAAGGCTGTGGTTTTGTGTTACCAACTCCTGCTCACAGGGGTAAAAAGGTGAAGCTGAGTTATCCAACCTGGTGATGTTTTCCTATTAATTAAAGTTATTGCACTAAATAAATTTTAATGGCAGAAGGGTGTAAGCTACACCATACACAGCCAGGAGCTGTTTCCCACCAGCTGTGAGGAATCATTGCTCAATAACACTTTGCTTCTTGAGAGTAGCTGTGGTGAGCTGCAGTAGGAGCACACAAGTGGTGTAAAGTTTCTTGAAAAGGAAGATAAAAACATTACTACAGGACCTCCCTGCTTTGGCTGGAGTGCCTGAGACAAGTGATTTACTTCATGAAACTTTTCCTTTTTAATTGCCTGAAAAGTGTCCAAAAATAAAACAAATTCATTTTTTAATTCTTTTTGGCTTGGTGTATTAATCTGCTTGATACTTGTCGTTCTTCAATGAATATTTCATACAAGCCAGCTTCAGCTTGAGCATTGTTTTTTCCTCTCCACCGTGAGGATTCCTTTGAGCATTTATTATTCACATTCATTAGTGCCAGGGGCTGATCTGACACCTGGGTCAAATGGAGGCTTCAAGAAGCCACAGACCACTCTTTCTTTGATGCCAGGCATAACAAACATGCCCAGTTTGAGCCGTGGCTGTGAGGGGTCAGCAGGAGCTCTCAGGCTGGTACAGTTCAGAATATTCTGCTCTGAGTGTGAGCCCAAAGCTATTTTGGGGCAAAAAAAAAAAAAAAAAAAACATTTTCTACAGATACCCCTGCACGAGGGCATCCTACAAGAGAAAAAAAAAAAAACAAAAAAAAAACAACCCTGGTATTTAAGATACAAATCCTGATGCCACAGAATTGAAGGGCCAACACACCTTGCTGTGGGATCACCTTCCCCTGACCCCACCAGGAACTTCTGCCCCTTTCACTGCCTTGTTTTGAGGAGGGAACAAAGAGGACTCAAAGGGAAAACTGAATTTCCTTAAGAGCCAACATTACTTTTCCTGGCTTCTATAAAAGCATCAGAGGTAACTTTGCTGGCTGCTTGGCTCTAAAAAGAACAGCAGGGATCAGATAAAAAGAGGACACTTGCTTTTAATTGTCTCTTTCCCTTCTTCCCACCCTTATTTCAGGGCAAGATTGCCCAGCAGAGTGTTTTTTTCTTTACATGTTTTTTTTTTTTCCCTCTGATTCTGGATGACAGTATATTATAAATCCAGCAATCTTGCCACTTTCCTATGGAGCAAGTGAAAAATGGAAGGAAGTAAAATGTGCAGAATGAGTGAGCTTGCTGTTAGGCCTGATGTGCAGGTGTGTGTGTGTGTGCCACGTCTCCAGTTTTGTGCCTCTGTGGGGAAGGGCCACTGGAATAGCCAGGGAATACTGCTGTGCAGAAAAGTAGGAAGCTGCCTGAGTATTAAATGAGAGGAAAATCAATGCAGTCCAAAGGTTGCCTCCAAGGAAACAAAACAGCATTTATAGCTACGCCTGTCTTGCTTCTTTTTGCCTGAAAACGCTGCTTGTTTGGCAAAACTCCTCCAGGATGGAGGCTGAACTCCAGCATGGATGGGAGTATTTTGGCCAGAGGGCACTGTTTCCTTCATGTCCTGGCCAAAATACTTCCACGTGCTCTTCAAAATGAATTTTGGCCAATCTGAGCCGATTTGGCACAAACAGCAGGTAGGAAATGGCTTGAGGGATCAGGGGGAGAAGGTGGAGCAGGGAAGGAGTGACCATGGAGGAGACCCCACTGTCCCATGCATGGAATTCTTCAGCCTTCACACCCTACAGGACTGATAGGGTGGATGGTTATCAGGGATAAAAGGGTCCCCACATCCCTCAATCCCTCTCTCCTTTTCCCTTTAGTTCCCTTGTCCCCAGTTCTGGGGGTAACTGGATTTTGTGAACTGGTTTTAGGCTTCCTGGTTGCCATGTCTGGGCCACCCACCTGCCACAGTTCACGGTCATGGTTTGCTTCCCTACAGATTTCCCAGGGGCAATGAAATGTGCTGGAAACCGAAAACCCCAATATCAATTTCCTTCCATCCTTTTATTTTATTTGATTCAAGATTCAAGGGCTGTGAAACATTTCTCCATTGTTTGGCCTCAGAGCAAATTTACATTTTATTACATAGATCATATTTTTTCCCTCTGTGTTTATGACCACGGACAGCGAAAGTGAGAGAATGAAGAGAGAAATAAATATGTATACATGAGTAAAAGAAATTACATGGCTCACTACAGCGGCCTCAATGTCACAGCTGAAAACAGGCCCCTGTTCATGTGCAGCTCACAGGTAACACAAATTTTCAGAAGCATTTTTAATACAGATGATGTATCACCTAATTACATAATCACAGGATGCTTTGTAATGGCTCAGTGATTTGGGGGAGATAAAAACTTCTCTGGCAAGCTCCGTGTGATCATAAGCTTTAAAACTCCAGAGGGGATTGCCAGGTTCTATATATGTTTTTGTCAGCTTTTTAATTTGATATTTCCCTGAAATCATTAGACTATAATGGGCTATAAAGGAGGAAATGTGTTTTGGTTTTTTATTTTTTTTTTTAATGCAAACATCTAAAATAGATTACCAAAATAAAAGTTAGTTAAATTTGATCTAAACGGCCAAATTCATCTTTTTCTCTCTGCATAAATAGTTCCAAGATAGTAAAAGTGTTAGGGAAATATTGAGAAAATATAGTAAATGGAACAAAGTCCATCAGAGGCAGGAATGAATGTATAATATTGTGGGAAAAGTTGACACTTCATCATTTCAGCTTAGGACGAGTGCAACGTAGAATGAGGTGGTTTTGTAAAGGTCAGGCCCTACCTTGTGACCTTCTTGCTCAGCTGTTCAGTTGTGTGAAGAACCCCTCCAGGGCCACGGGCTGGGTGAGCCACAAGTGCCAAATCTGTGTCATTCAGTGGTGGCCAAGACCCTTCTGCAACTTTAAACTTAACGCTGCTTTTCCAATGTCACACTGTGCTGTAGCTCCTCTCTGCTGCTGGGTCACAGCCCTGAAGCTGCCTGAAGAGAAGCTTCCTGTGTCCTGTGAGCAATTGACTTTAAACAGCACAATGCCTTGGAATCAGGACTTTTTATGGGATGACAGAATGACAGAGTGGCTTGGGGTGGAAGGGACCTCAAAGCCCACCCAGAGCCACCCCTGCCATGGCAGGGACACCTCCCACCATCCCAGGCTGCTCCCAGCCCCAATGTCCAGCCTGGCTTTGGACACTGCCAGGGATCCAGGGGCAGCCCCAGCTGCTCTGGGCACCCTGTGCCAAGGCTGCCCATCCTGCCAGGGAACAATTCCTGCCCCATATTTAATCTAACCCTGCCCTCTGCCAACTGAACAAACACCTTTGTGTATCATGAGCCTACAAACGTGAATCATTCTCATCAATATGACAGCACACGGGAACAGGGGGATGAGCACCTCCAGGAATTCAGCTCCTTGATCCTGAGAAGGACTCAGATCCCTGGGGCTCCCCACGACCCCGGGGGCTGCAGCCAGAATTGCCAGAGGTGTCCCAGCACGTTTCCTGCAGCGAGATAAATAAATAAATAGGGAGGTAGATGTTGAACTATCTCTGGGGAAGACAGTTGTTATCTGCTTTGACTGATAGTTTAATTAACACTGAAATGAGTGGGTTAATTTGGGGAGGGAGAAGAGGAGGGTTCCAATTAATGGATTGATAGCATTGAGGTATATACTTTGCTAGACACTTGTTTCCATGAAACCCTGAAATGACCCAGTAAATCATGCCTGATCCTAAATGATTGAAGGTCCCTCCTCCTTTGGAGAGAAGCCAAAATCAACTGGCAGACACCAGGCCAAGTCCTCGTCCCTTTCTGTCCCCTCCATGGTGGGAATGACACTGTTCATCATGCACAGAGTTCCAGGGCTCAGCTTCCTCACTGCTGTTACACATTTGCCACTTCAACAGAGATCTGGGAGAGTTTGGATGGATTGTTTCACTGAAAACAGAAAAAAAGTTGGTGTGCAACTGGGAAATTCACTTCCAATGAATCTGCCACCAGAGGATCCAAAGGCCTGGCTCCTCAGCAGATATTAAAATGCTGCCACTTTCATCGTGGCAAATCAGGAGAACCTGTTCAGTGGAGCAGGCATGGGCTTGTTAGTGCATGGGAGCTTAATTTGCTGGTGGATGTGCTGCAGAGCCCTCTGTGCCCTGCTGCCACGCCTTGCCCAGCTCAGCACAGCAGATCTGGGAGAGAGAGGATGGATGGTGGGATAGCCCTGGACACCAGGGACACCACAGCACACGCTGAACCTGCCTCTGAACCAGCACTAAAAATTTAGAGAATTAAAAGTGAGATGTTGGAGGAGTTGGATGCTACTTCATCACCCAGATGCATTTCTGCGCACAACTGTGAAACACAAGGCAGCAGCCACGATTATTTCTCCAGTTCCTGATATTAAAAGATTTCTGGGTTCATTAACCAGTCAGGTCTGTAACAGTGTCTGATAAATTGAGTTGCCTTTTGTACAGCTGCATTATCTTATGTCTTTTCCAGAAAACGGAATTTTACTGACAAGTGCGTGTCACACTTCCATATCTCACATTGATTTTCCATTAATCTGCATTTCCTCTCGTGCTTTGAGGGAAGTAACGCAGAGCTGCACGGTGTCCTGATTAACACCTGAGTGCAGCAGCATTTGTGGCGTGCTTGATTATTAATAGAACAAGTGCAGCTAATTGCACTGGTCGAATCATCCCTGTCACTGATTAATGACTAAGTGCACTCCTTGTGTTTTCAAGATCTGAGGTGGAAAAGGAAAAGGACAGAGATTTACGTACTGTCTGAAAGGATTTTTTTTTTTTTTTGTGATAAAGACAACTGTTTGGGGAGAGAACATTTGATATCTTATTATAGACTGTAAACATATACCATCCAAAATTAAACAATTTTAGTCTTGGCTTTAGTTGTAGTCCTAGGGAAGTGTTACTGATGCAACTCAGTGTGATACAAAGTGCTTTCTGAAAGATTTAATGTAGTGCTTCTCCTTTGACTGAATTTAATCAAACTGCATTTTAAACAATACCTTGCCAGTCATGAAAATCACTGTAAAATGTAGGAATAAAAGTGTTCCATGTGATGCATTTGTGCTACAGCAGCCTTCTTATGCAGCCTCCCTCCTCAGTAGTTCAGTATATGTTAATACCAGCATCTCTCCTTGAATTTCAAATCTCAGGGGGAAAAAAAAGGTGGGTAAGTTCCCCACAGTACTGCTGCTATTTTAAGTTGTCTTCTTTTGCATTCTCAACAATTGCCCTCACTCTTCAATAGTCTTTGTACAGCAGAGTTAAGCACTTGCATTTTTGAAGGTGAAAAGAAATCAAAATAGCAATAGCAAAAAGCTGAGTCAGAGCACATAATCCTGTGATACAGGGCACCAGGTCCATGGAAAAACACTGTCAAATAACTGGATCCATGATGGGAAATGCACTGAGTGAAGGAAAATGCAGGCCACAGCTAAGGCAATTGCCACAGGAACACCCAGAATGAAAGGTGCCATTGACACAGAGCACGTAATTCAGGAGCTGGTGTGTGTGGAGAGAAGCAAACACAACCTCAGGGGTGTTCTGGCTCAGCCTGATGGACAACGAACCAGCAGCACGATCTCTGCTTCCCGTCATTATCCTGAGCCTGCTGAGGAGCCATTTTTGGGAATGCTTTAGCATTTTCCCCACTCCATCCTCTCCAGGTGATATCCCTGCCCAGAGTTATCCCTGCAGCACAGGTTATCTTGGCTGCTTGATAGTGCCTGGGAGTCATTTCATGGATCAAGTGGCCGCTGTCCTTGGTCCCCCTGTGCACAGGTCTCTTCCAAGAATATTCCATAATCTCTTAAAGCCAAGCTGCACTGGGAATGTACCTGATTTTCCATTGCTTATCCAGTGATGGTTCCTCCCAGCCACAAATCCTTTGGGAATGCAGCATGGCTTTTGGCACAGAGCCCAGCAAGAGGGTAGAGAGAAAGGTCCCATGTTTAGGACACCTAATGCCTCATCTCCCTGCCGAGGGTCATGGGCTGGCAGAGGTTTTCTCCTGGTTTACACACAACAAATCCTACTCCTGGTGGCACAGGATGGGAGTGTTGGGATGTCTGCATAGTGTCACTTGATGATCCTCAGGGATCCCTTCCAGCTCAGGATATTCCATGATTCTATGGTCCTCATTTTCTACCTTCTGTCCACTAAGTTTCCAGGTAAGTTGGGAGAATAAATCTGTTTTTTTGGCCAGCTCCTGGCCACCTCTATGGACATTCTTTAAGTGAGAAACTCACGCCCAGAAGCTGTCGAAGTTCCTATAACAAAACCACCTCTCAGGCCCATTTGGTCCTAAAGAGGAATGTACAGGCACAGCAGTGCACAGAAATTGTTATTTTTCAGGCTGAAATCTAAATCTGCCTTCTCTCTCCCAAGGGATGCCCTTTCTCCACTTCATAAAATGGTTTGGGTTGGAAGAAACCTTAAAACTCATCCAGTTCCAGCCCCCGTGTGGTACCTGGATGATTCTGGTGCCTCAGCACTGTGTGGTGTTAGGGGAGCCACACGACAATGAAGAAACTCAAAATAAATGTCAAAAGCTCAGCAGAGAATGACTCAGAGCAGGAGAGTTGGAGGAAGTGGGTGGAGAATTACGAAGTTTCCACACATTTATCAGGCTTAGTCATAATCTCACTGCTGAGAAGCAAAACCATGACAAAAACTGGGGGGGAAGGTGGGGGTGTGAAGTGGCACTCCAGGTGCTTCAGCAAATTGAAAAAAATTCCAGCCCTGGTGGCACCTCTGGAGCACAGGTGAGGCAGAAACTGAAAATTTCTGTTGATTTAAGGACAGTCTCATCAAGGAGGAGAAGAGCTTCACCCACCTTACCTGGGGAAAGGGATGGTTTGGCTTGGGATCACACAAAGCAATGTTCTGGTTTGGTTTCAGCAGCAGCAGGATGAGTGCTGGCATCCCAAACATCTCCATGGAAAATCAAATTCTCACCAAAACCACATTTCACATGAAAAAAGATTCTGTTCAGCCAAAAAAAAAAAAAAAAAAAAAGGAAAACTTTTGTGATACATTCTTCAGTGTATGGATTGGTCCTCATTGCCATTTTTTAATGTCCCTTGATACTTTTTTCACTGGAAAAAAATATCTACAGATGTCTGAAGGATTCAGACCTATAGCCACAGCTCCCATCTTCCTGCATAATTCATAGAATCATGGAATAGTTTGGGTTGGAAGGGACTTCAAAGATCATTTAGTTCCAACCCCTGCTGTGGGCAGTGCTACCTTCTACTAGAAAATTCAATTAAAATTAAAACTAGAATTCAGTAATTTATCTCATTTGGTCCTGACTGATCACAAATACAATGAAAATGCTTTTTTTTTTTTTCCCTTTAAAATCTGAGAGCCATCAAGATGCCACAAAAAGACAGTGGGCCACAGTTTGCCTTTTATTGGCCATCTGCCATACCTGGGATGACAGTCAATAACGATCTGTCAAACAATTAACACAGCTAATAAAGACTCAGCAAGGAACCTCACTTCCCACTGGTAGCCACCAGTTGAAAAAGAATGTTCTGGAGCTGTTGGGTCCCACCCCTGACACCCAAGCAGATGGAAAAGGCACACGGAGTGGGAGATGGTGATTAATGAGTAAAACGTGCAGTGATAATAAGAACTGGAGCAGGAGCCCTGGTTCTGTCAGGTGTGGGGTGTGACCACACCACGCAGGTGACACAGGACCTGCCCTAACTGCTGAGGTGCCACATAAACCACGGTGAAACCCAGGGATGTTCTGGCTTCTCTGCTGCCATTGAAATTTTCACTTTCATCCTTCCAGCAAAGAAGAGGGTGAAGAATACTAATGATCTTGAGAAGTTTGGGATCAGCACATCTCAAATCCTGCAGGATTCCCCTCTGATGGACTTTGGGCTGGTTTGGTTACCTGGTTGGGCTTTGTGAGAAGCACAGGTTGCAGAACTTCACCATCAATTTTTCCATCAAGCCAATAAATTCTACCTGAGCTCCAGCATGACAGGACAATTTGGGGAATCAGGCCATGTATCACTCAGGAATTCCAGACTGATTTTTGAAGTCTGGGTTACAATGACCTGAATATTTACATGTCCAACCTCAGTCCAGCTGGGGACAGCGCCCACGTGTCTGCCTGGGAATAACTCAGGTTTTGTGGGGAACAGACTTAATTTGGGGAGAACAAAAGTCTAAGGGAATTGTCGATATTGCTGCTTTTGTCTGAGCTCTCTGCAGGGCTCTGAGAGCTGAGAGAGCCGAATTTCACCATAGCTATGCAAAGAGATCAGTGATTACGGCCGTGCCTTAAATTCAGGGAGCCTGGAGAGATGCTCAGAAAGAAAGGGAAGGTTAAGCAGAAAAGGAAACTGGTGAGTTCTGATTTCCTGAGGAAGACATCCTCTTTAACTCTGGGATCAGACAAAGCAGAGAAGTTTTTGGAGCACTGAGAAAAGGAGTATTTGTATCTTTTCTGTTTATGAACCTTTTAGGCTTCTCCTCAATTACCCAAATATATTAGTGAGCGCGGACAAAAAAAAATCAGCCCCAAATTCAGTCTCCATGAAACACTTTTGAATTCCTGACTCTCCCTTTCCTGCATTCAAACACAGACAGCTGCTGCTCCGGGCTGAAAGGATTCAATGCTTTTGAAATTCATGGGAATTGCGGAGAAATTCATGGGAACTGCTCCCTCCTGTGGAGCAGCTGCTGAGCAGGAGCTGTTCCCCCGAGCCTGGGGTGGCAGCTGTGGCTGCTCCCACCACCTGGATGGTGGCCACCGTGTCCATCACCTCTGCGATGGCCAAGGCTGCCGTGGGTGGCTCTGAAATTCCAGTTGCCATTCTGGGAAAGGCCACCACGTCCAGGTGGAGAGCTCCCCACAGCACCACCCAACAGCAGGCAGGTGGGAAAGGGAAAAAGGAAAATGCTCATCACTCATGGCAGCAAAATTATTTATTCCTCTGCAGGAATGATGCAAAATCCTCGTGTTTGCCAAATCCAGATGGGAAAGGATGGGGCAACTTACAGCTGTCTGATGTGGTCAGAGCAGTGTGGGGCTGTGAATGCCTTGTTCTGAGTTTTAAGAAGGGTTTTGCTTGTGAAAGGCTGGATATAAATGCCTGTAAAATGAAAATATCAGGTTTCACAGCACAGTTTCGTGCCATTATTCCAGTCCTGTGGAAGAGGAAGGGCTGAAGCTTCAGGAGCAGGTGAATTGAGCGTGTCCAAGGGCACAGTCCCCACTGGCAGAGCTCTCTCGCCCTCCTATTTTGTTCATCAATACCCTGTGCCAGCTCTGCTTTGTTCATGAGAATACACAGTGCTTTAAGGAGCAAACTAAAAATACCCTGATTCGGGGAAAAAAGATTCAAATCACAAATGCAGAGCATTTCCAGGGCTTTCCCACACTCCCTTAACGAAGGAGCTGCTCAGAGGGGTGGGACTGGTCCTGCCGTGGGAGCTGCTGCTTCACAGCATCCTCCACTCGTAGAATCCCAGTTTATTCCTGAACACCCAGTGCTCCCACACTGCTGGGACAGCCACATCCTGCAGGGGCTCAATCCAGGGGCTGGACTGGCTCATCTCCTCCCTGCCTGCAGCTCCTGCTGCTGTGTCAGCCTCCCACGGACACACTGGTGCTTCTCTGCTCTCAGTGAGCATCCTCTGAGCACTCTGTCCTGCTCTTCTCCTCCTTTATTTGTTCCTGTGCCTGGGGGAACTGGGAATGTGCCACTCTCGGAGCAGCCTGGCAGGGACAGCCATGAAATACAGGTGTGCAAAGGTCACCTTCTACCTCAGCAGCCCATCCTCTCTTGCCACGTTTCATCTCATTCCAGGCGAGACCATTTGTGGTGTAAATGTGTTTGAGTGAGGCTGACAAACACCTCTGGACACATGGAAGTTGTCAGATCACATTAAATACATCATTATTAGAGTTAGCTTGGATTTCATAGGTGCTGTGGAGTTTCATCTAAATCAGTTTTCTCCACCCTAAATCAGCAGCAGATCCTGCCTGGGCAAGTCCAGGTGTAAACTGGGCAAGTCAAAAGGAAGGACGGGGGGAAAACTCAGTGAGTGGAAGCAAGGTTCTGTAATTTTTCATTCATTTTTCAATTATTCTTCCCAATTTCCCTCCTCTTTCTCTCTCCTCCCTGGGCAGAAGTTAATCAGCACCTTTGAGCATTCTTTTCCTCCATTCCAGAAACTCTGTGGAAAGGTAGAAGCATAGAGGCAGAAAAATAATAAAAAGTAAAATATATGCTATTGGCATGCCTGTGCCCAGCAGCACAATTTTTGATGTATTCCTCTCTTGTCAAACACAAAATGCAAATTTAGAAGGATGTGCAAGAGGCAGAAGAGATGAGAACTTAATAAAAATATCTTCTCAGAAGCAATGAAGAGCCCATCATATCAATGTCCCCCAATCCAGTAAAATAGTCTAGACAGAGTTAAAAGGAAGCAAAGCAATTTTATATGCAGGATATGGTGGTAAAAGAAGGAATGGTGGGAAACAAATCAGTGTAAACTCCTGGTTTTGGAGTGGGAGCTCTGACAGACCTCTGGGACAGGCTGAGGAAGCAGGTGCAGGATTGGAAAAAACCTTAAATGCTGGGGAGGATTTCAATGATTTTGACACTTATAAAATATAATGGAATGATTTCAGAAAAGGTGTTTGTTCCTGAGAAAAATCTCAGTACTCAAAATGTCTGAAAAAGCCAGAAACAGGTGGGGTTTTAAAATGCTGAAAGGAACCAAGGCTCGGTTCCCAGACCATTTGAACGAAGGGCTGGATTATTCTTGTACCACCCATGAAGTGTTGAGGAGCAAAAGAACAGGTGGATGAGGAGATTTCTATGATTTGAAATGGAATATCTCTTAAAGCACTTTTCCCCCCACTCCTGGAAGATTCACATTATTGCCACTCATTTGCCAGAGTTTAAAAAAAAATTGTTTCCCATTGTGGTTTGGCTTTTTTGTTTGGTTGGGATTTTTTGGGGTCTTTTGTTTTGTTTTGTTTTAATGAAATTGTACAAAACCACAAGAAGAGAACGATAAGATACTTCTCATAAGGGTGTCTAAAGCCATAGAATCACAGAATCCCAAAATAATTGAGGTTGGGAAAGCCTTCCAAGGTCATCAATTCCAAGTTGTGCCTACTCCTCACCTTGTCACCCAGCCCAGAGCACTGAGTGCCACGTTCAGTCCTTCCTTGGACACCTCCAGGGATGGGGAAATGCTCAAAGCTGAGGTTCTGGCCAGAAACTTCTGTAAAAACAAATAACATAAAAGAGAAAACTAAAAAAAACCACTAAATAATAACAAAATGTAGGTTGACAAATATATAAATTCACAAAATAAATAACTCCCCGCAGACTGGAAAGGAGCTGCCTGACCCCATTATTTAAAAAATAAAAAATCCATCTTAGGTGTGCGCTAAAAAAAGATCAAAAAACTTTGCATCATTTTAGAGAGAAAGTCGCCAAAAGTTATTTGAAGATCACATAGGGAAGGGGAAAAAAAAAAAAAGAAAAGCAGGAGAAAGTCTACAGAATTAAACACAGTCAACAAGATTTCAGAAAAGAAAGGTCAGGCTTCAGTAGGTTTTGCAAATTCTTCAAAAGCATGAATTGCCCTGGGGGTTGCAAGGACCAAATGCTCGGGTTTTCATAAAGACATTATCAAAGGCTTATCCCGGGAGCTTGTGGAAGTGAGAAAGCAAAGTCAGGAACATTGGAAGCAGCTGCCATTTTCCAGAGCTCTCCTCTCAGCTGGGGACAGGCAGTGGCTGCCTTCAGTCCAGGCATGTGGAGAGGGAGAGAGGAACCCTCCAAAATCCAAAATATAGCCACAAACCTCTAAAAAGATCAGTGAATTGCCTTTTTAATTGCATTTGACAGGTGGCAGGATTTGCCATAAATTTGGGATGCCTCTGGATTCTGATGGAATGTGCACAGTGGTCAGGATTTGTCCTACATGTCCTCACAGCTTCATGGATTTAATTATGTTTTAATGCGTTGTGGCAAAACCAGATTTTAATTAAATAATGGCCTGGAATAAAATAGGATCATGTCAAGCACGTGACCATCTTGAATTTGAAGTTTCATTTACTCATCTGGTCTTCTCAAATTTCAACAGAAAAGGCAATTTAAAATTCAAATTAAATTTTTAAAAAATGAAATATTTTACTCAGAGTGTGAAGTGGGATGAAGTAACAACTTCAAACCCACTTTTTTTCTGGAAAAGGGAGATTTTCTGTGGTTGTTTTTTTGTGTCCTACAGAGATTTTTGATGAATTGGCACTTGTATTTTTTTTTAAAAAAACCAGTGTTGGCGAGTTCTCAATCTGTTCCATACCAAAACTCCCGAAAGCCTCACACTGTGGCTGGCAGTCAGGGATCCTTTATTAGATCCCAGCCTTCAGCAGAGATTTCCAAACATATGGGGGAAATATTTGGTGGGCAGGAGAAGATTTTATCAAGAATAAACACAGCACGAAGCAGGGAGGCGAAGGCTGGGCTCAGGGGTGGAAACGGGGAATTCAGGGAATGATGATTTCCATCATTTTTCATGGCACTGCTGGACTCCTAAAGGCCAGGGATTGAAGCAGCTTGGTTTGGTGGAAGATGTCCATGCCCATGGCAAGAGGTGGGAATGAGATGGGCTTTAAAACCCCTTCCAAGCCTTTTTGGGATTCAATGATTCCATGGACCAGCACAGATGTGGCTCAGTTGGGCCACAGGGCAGGTGGGAAAGGGAAGGATATCCAGAGGGAAATGGTCTTCCAGCCATTAAATCACCACCCAGAGGAGGTCAACAGAATGCAAGGACTAGCAATGTGCCTTCTGAATGCTAAAAAGTGCCTTTAAATGCTGGAATTCACAGATAGAAAGAGAGAAAACTTCAGATGATGATGTACTCCTTGAACAAGGACTAAAGAATATTTATCATAATAGAGCAGACCCCTGAAAAAAAGCAGAAATTTGTCTGTATCTAAAAAAAATTCTTATTTATGTTTCAAATATTTCCAGCATTAATATTTTTCTTGGTATAAAGAACTGCAGAAAATATTTGGAGAATCATTTTCAAGGCACTCACAGTTGGGGAGGCAGCAGTTCAAAAGATCCTAGTGGGTGACCTCTTAGCCTGGCTTTTTCTTAAGAGAAATAAAATAAAGCCAAGCTTGCAAAATAAAACTTGCCAGAAAAGTCCTTGGGAAGCAGGGGCTGGTAAGAAATGCATGTGGATAAATGAAATGGAGCATTCCAAGAATATTGCTGCCTCCTTCTTGATGTGAGCTCCTTTGTGCCTCCTCTGCCCAGTGCAGAGCCCGTGCCTTTCCCTCTTTGATGGATACACAAACACCAGAAGATAAAGGGGAATTTATTTTGGGGACTTAAATTGAAGCCCTTGACTGTAAATGGGTGATCATGTCCCGTGAACTTCCAGGGAAACTGGGCATCACTGAACAGAGGCGGATTTTTCTGCTGGATGCTGTGCTCCTTGTTTTCACCCATGGCATGGACACGTGGCCAGCACAGGAGGCAAGCTCAGGAATGGGAAGAGGAGGAATGAACCTACAGCCCTTGGCATGAGCTACTGAACAACCTGCATGGCAAAGCAGCTCTGGCAGCTCATCCCAGAGCACAGCCAGGGCAGGATTTCATGGTGAGTTTACCCCAGACTGCCCCAAGCTCATCCCAGAGCACAGCCAGGGCAGGATTTCATGGTGAGTTTACCCCAGACTGCCCCAAGCTCATCCCAGAGCACAGCCAGGGCAGGATTTCATGGTGAGTTTACCCCAGACTGCCCCAAGCTCATCCCAGAGCACAGCCAGGGCAGGATTTCATGGTGAGTTTATCCCAGACTGCCCCAAGCTCATCCCAGAGCACAGCCAGGGCAGGATTTCATGGTGAGTTTACCCCAGACTGCCCCAAGCTCATCCCAGAGCACAGCCAGGGCAGGATTTCATGGTGAGTTTGTCCCAGACTGCCCCAAGCTCATTCCAGGGCACAGCCAGGGCAGGATTTCATGGAGATGTTGGCTCCAGAGCAGCGTTTTATATCCAGACCTTTAGGGCTACATGCAGATCCTTTTGTTTTCCTCTTGTTCTCGCCCTGGTCCTTGGAGCTCTTTGTGTCTGAAAGCTGCTTTTGTGTAAATTCTGCAGGAGTGAAGCCAAACATCACCTCTGGCCGGGCTGGGGGGTTCAG
Source organism: Vidua macroura (assembly GCF_024509145.1). NCBI lineage: Eukaryota > Metazoa > Chordata > Aves > Passeriformes > Viduidae > Vidua > Vidua macroura. Next base: position 2,433,901 of record NC_071583.1, read on the forward strand.
TGAGTGACACAGCCCTGACCCCTGCGGATTCTTCCTTGCCCAGGGGAATTCCAACCTCATTGCCCATCCCCAAGGGATTCACAAAGTCTGAAGCTCAGTGAATGACACAGCCCTGACCTCTGAGGATTCTTCCTTGCCCAGGAGAATTCCAACCCCATCCCTGAGGGATGTGACATTGTAGGACAGCTTTGAGCAGCTGTCTGCTGTCTCTTGATAGCACACACATTTCTAGGAGGTCACCAAGGCATGGCTCCACCTGGGACTTCATTCCCAGCTGGACACAACCAAAACCAACAAATCCCACACAGTTCTACCTCAAGTCTTCCTGCAGACCCCGAGTTTTGTTCTCTAGAGCAGCACCATGAATGTTCCTTTCCCCATCCCCGCCCCTCCCATGCCGCCAGCAGCCGGCGGCTTCACCGCGTTGTCCGGGGATGACTGGAAGCAGATGGAGCAGGGCACGGAGTCGCCCTCATTTTCCATCTGCCACCAGCTACTTTTAGCTCCATGGCTCCTTGGCAGGGCTGGAAGTCTCCTGGTTCTCTCCGGCTCCTCCAGCACAGCCGGGCCCCAACGCTGCCCTCGATGCCGTGGAGCCTCGTGGGCCACTCTCTCTCAGGATCTGGGTGTCGAGGTGACCCCAAGATTTTAAAAGTCTTCATTTCCCAGCCTGAGCAGCCAAAGGAGGAGTCTGGAATGTGCAGGGTTGGCTTCTCAAGGTTGTTTATTTTCCCTTCTCTAGAACATTCTCTCTCTGCCCTGCTGAGCTCTGCCCAGCAGCTCAGCCATGGCATTCTGTCTGCCCTCAGGGCAGTGTTCACATTTTATACCAAAAACTCCGTGTGCCGTGGTTACAATAACGTGCCAATGTCTGCCATTGATGTTGGACAGTGTGTCTGTGCCTTAAACCAACAGAAAAGTGTCACCAGCACAGCAAGACATGGAGGGCAAGGAGAAGGAGAAGAAGGTCAGGACACGCCCAAATCCCTCCATCTTGTCCCCTGAACCCCATTCTAAAAAGCCCCAAAATTCTACTTTTTCACCCTGTGTTAATTCAACTACCACACTGCTCAAACCCTTGTGGCTTGTAATTCCTCACACAAAGTTGGCAGTTTTTCCCATGTGCTAAACTGGAAGCCACAGGTGTTTTTGACTCCTGCCAGGGTCTCTGAGACCCCTGCCAGGGTCTCGAGGCAGCCAGGGCAGCCAGAGGGATGTCCTGGACTCCCACACTCTCAAGCTTCCCACAGCTTCCCTGCTTATTTTCCTGCTCACACAAAACCAGGTGATGGATTGGAGATGCTGCTCATGCTGGATTTATGCAGAACATAAAAACTTACAGGAATTCTCGCTAGCTTTTATAAAATAAATTTAAATACACGTGGTTGTGGAGTAGTGGAAGAGAATAAAACCCCAAATCTTCTCCAGGGGAGATTCCTGCAGAAAGGCTCTTTTTTTTTTTGGCTGCCATAAATGCAGCCCTACTGTGCTGGAGCACCTTAAAGCAAAGAGCTCAGCCCATACGTACATATGGATTCCTAATTTGATATCTACAAATGTCCTTATCAAGTACAAATTGATAACAGCATGGTGGGACAGAGATCCTGCATTTACCAAACCAGTGTTGGAATGCTGAGTTTTATTTTGCCATTGTAACCCAGTGAAACATTTATTTGTGCTGGTGGGAGTGCATTCCTTTGAGCAGACTTTCAGTGACAAAAACACTGCAAATGCACACTAAATTATTTTTTATTTACTTCTTTATTACTTTACCTATTTATAAACTTAATTGGAAAAAAACCTCTAATATATTTCTTGTGGTTTCTGCCAGCTAAGGGCTGACCCTTATTAAGGATAAATAATGATGAGCACATATGAGGTTATTTTTTCAAATGGAAATAAAGACCATGAGAATAGAGAACGTAACAGAGAATAAAATAGAGAATAAAACATCCATGGAAGTGGCATTGCTTCAGGAGCAACCCAGTGATGCCTAATTCTAAAGTAATCTACAATTCAGGACCTTGGAAGTGGGGAAAATGCAGTTTGGTAGGTACTAAGCATATAAAACCCAATGCACTTTTGCCATCTAAAAAGCAGAATATTTATGAAGCCTGGATCCAAAGTTTGATTTGAACTTAAGCATCCTCCTCAAATCCCGATTTTCTTAGATATTTTCAGTTCAGGATCCATTTTCAGGTGAAGCTGTTAATAACAATATTTATTTATTTATCTCCAAATCTCCAAATAGCCAAAATATTTTCAAGCCTGGGTATCATCTCACTGATTTAAGAGTCTTTAAGACTGAGTGTAACTTAGATTGTGTTGAGTATCACAGTTCTTATTTAAAAAAGAATAAAACAGAAGAATAAAAAAAGCTATAAAAAGGGAAAAAAGCCAATTTCTCTTGATCCCTCCTGCCATGAAGGTGGACATTTGCAGGCTTTCACTGCAGCACATTTCCAATGGTTTAATAAAGACAACTTCTCCTTTCCTGTCCCTGATCCATGCAGAACTGAATGTGGGGAGCTGCATCCTCCAGCTGGGAATAAGCTGGGCACAGATCCATGAACTCTGCTCCTCTCCCCTGCCCAGGGTGATCCCTGGGCAGTCTGTCACCTCCACAATGTCAGGAATTTCCCAGAAAACCTCAGACATTCTCCAGCTCACTGTCACCTTTTGTGAGCTCTCAATAAAGCTCTTTTCCCCCAGCTTGTGTTTAATTTAGAAACAGTGTGTTGGGCTGAAAGCAGAAGAAGAAATAAAAAGGAAAAACAGGTTTTGACTTAGACAATGTGTGAAATTGGGCTCTCGGCTACAATAGGGTATAAAATTTTGAATTTTCAAAAAGATGCATTTTAGTCATGTTCATCCAAACAGAGCCACCAGAGGCTCGGACAGGAAATATTGCTCCTGGCTGGATAAAACAGAAAGATAACAGCTGTTTTTCAGAAGGGCTCCTTTTCCCCATTAAAATATTATTTCATTTTTAGTGCCATGAATTCCAAAATGCTGTTTCTTTATCCTAATGAACATATGACTGCTAAAATTACAGAGCTCAGTTACACTTCAAGAGCAATTCAGTTTTTTAATCTAATGTATTTTCTTAGTCTGAGTTCAAGAGAGCAATGAAAATTTGAAAAAACAACAGACTGAATATTTAAAACTGATGATGCTAGATCTCATTAACCACACATCTGTTTATAACACCTCTCCAAAATACTTTGGTTACATGAACAATTCAGGTTGAAAATAATTCTTCATTCTTGGGGTTTAAATCTGAGAATGCAGAAGTCCTTTCAGTTGGGTTTCTTATCTTAAAAAATCTTTTCTGCAGATCAAATATTTCAGATTTCTCATGATATGTGGGAAAGAAAATATAACATTTTTTTCTGCTTATAATTATGAGCTACCTGGTTTAAAGGCTATTTTTCCTATATTATTTCATAAAACTGTGGACATAAAATATTGAAATCATGAAATATTACAGAAGAATTTGCAACTACTTTTTTGAGTTTGGGAAGGTTTATACCCATTTTCCTTTCCCTTCTGTTCAAGGTATGTGAGATCCAAAGTCTCCTCAAGACTTTTCTCAGATATTCCATAGAGCTGTTGGAGAATGATGGTTAACAGTTGAATTAATTTCATTTTGTAGCAGTCTGATTCCTTATTCCACATGTAGGGTTTTTTTTAATAGGAACAATACACCTCTCTAACACATTTAGGCCTGCAGGTTCCACAACAGAAAATTCAGGAGAGGTGGGATTGTCCAGCCTGGAGAGAAGAAGCTTTGGGGTGACCTCACTGTGGCCTTGCAGGGCCTGAAGGAGAGGACAGGAAAAATGGAGACAATTGACAAGGGCTGGAGTGACAGGACAAGGGTAGGGTTAGATGGGATATTGGGAAGAATTTATTCCCTGGCAGGGTGGGTGCCCAGAGCAGCTGTGGCTGCCCCTGGATCCCTGGCAGTGCCCAAGGCCAGCCTGGGCAGGGCTGGGAGCAGCCTGGGACAGTGGGAGGTGTCCCTGCCATGGCAGGGGTGGGATGAGACAATCTTTAAGGTCTCTTCCAACCCAAACCATTCAGGGATTCTGTGATGATGAAACCCAAGGTGGCACATCCCGAGCAGGAATTTCCCCAGCGTGGTGGGACAGCCCAGGGCACGGCCATGCATGAACATCTGTGGAATGGTCCAGGATAAAAACAATCAGTCCCGAAGCCTGGAGCCAATGGGGCCACGTGCTGACTGCTGGATGTCCTGGGAAGTGGACAGGAGTTGAGCTCTGTTGGGTGATGGGTTCTAATGGACATAAGTGGAGGTGGCTTTTGGAGGTGGCACATGAAGAAGGACAAGTGCAGGGAAGTGCTGCCGATTCTGAGGGAGGAGATCCAGGCCGAGCAATGTCAGGCAGCTGCTGCTTAGGGGATATTCAGGGAATGAAGATGAACAACGTCAGAGGAAAACTCCTAAGGAAATGTAAGTCAAACAAAGATATATTATAGCAGAGGATTATTGCAGAGACTATAGAGGAGAATGAAGACAAATAAAGTCAGGCACTTGCTGAGCAGATATTAGACAAACAAAACTGAGTAGAACGAGATAAGAAAGATCTACGGCACAAACAGTGTCTACAAAAGATTCCTTTAAGTTAGGTCAAGAGAAGAACAACAAATCCTCTTTCCCTACAAACAGATCTTTCTTTCCTCCCCCTCCTATTTCCTGCACAGATTTCCATTTCCCTCCTAAATCCACTAGTTTTTACCATTTTTGTTCTTCTCACTTGCACCATTGCCCTCAGATATTTACATATTGTCATATTTGGCCAGGAAAAGACCCATAATTTGGGACTGGATTCTTTTCCTCTATAGTAGCACCACTTGATTTAAGCCATGATGGAACAAAACCAGAAGGATGTGACTGAGGATGAAATTTGGCACAACTTGCTTTGGACAGAAGTAATGAAAACAGGAGAAACACGAAGGACAAGAAATGCCAAGCAATGATATCTGCTGAGAGCAAAATGAGGGAAGATAATTACTGTAATTACAGAAGACTCCAAAACTGGAATTGTGTGGCCCAGCACTGAGACTGTGAAGGGATTCACAGTCCCTTCTGATTACTGATCTGCTTGCGTGAAAATTGTGGGTTTTCAGGGAAAAAAGGAATTCTGATGTTCTTGAGGAAAAAACAAGGAGTTAGTCATTAGTTGTTGTCAGGTCCTCTCCACTGCCATTTTTTAAAGATTACTTTAAAAGCTGGCACAACCACACCTCCAAAGAGAGAGAGAGAGAGAAGTAAGGCTTTAATTGTGGCTCAATTAAAAGGAACCATCCCCTAGACAAGGCTGACTTTGAGTTTCTCATTGTTACACCACTTATCTCTTGAGGACTTTTCCCTTTCTTCCTCACCAGGGCTGAAGCGTATGCAAGATGAACTTTTGAACTTCTGTTTCATAAAAAATAAAAAGCTTAAGATATTCTCAGCTTCACTACAGGGAAGACAAGATATTTGTCTCTGTGCAACATGACCTACCCGAGTGAGACTTCACAATCTTTCTGCTGTGAACAAAGGACAGCAAGTAAAAGAAAGTGAGACAGCTTCAGGACTCAGTGAGGTTGAAATAAGATGGATGAAAATTGATTAAAACCAAAATGTATTTTTGAGTTGCTTTCAATATAAACATCAATAAGAAAGAGTTTGCAGTTGAAGCCCCAAAGATTATTCTGTCCATTTTCTCATCTTCCTGTCCTGCTGAATTATATAAAACAAAATAAAACTCAATTCCCCCAACCCAATAGCATCAAAATTTGACCTTCAGAGAGGCTGGAGATGCAGTTAATGTTTAGAAAAATGGTTAACTGTGCATAGATAAGAAACACTTGATTGTGTGAAAGTGAACACCGAGGGATCTGCTGTCCCCAAACTCCAACTACCAACCCCAGGAGAGAAACCTCCCCAGGAGAAAACACTTCCAGTGCCAGAAAAAGCTGCTGCACTCCCTCAGTGCAGCTGTTATCACCTCTGTACAAGTTTATCATGAGACCAAAATCCACATAATTGTAGCTGTTATTATGGAGAGGAGGAAAGCATTTGTTGCACAAAGATGGGAAGAGAATGGACGCATTCAGACAGAGCTGAGCATCAGTTTGAGGCAGACAAGCCTTTATTCTTGGGTTTTAAAGCAAACTCTCCAGCTAAGTGGTAAATTGTAAGTCACCACATCAAGCAACTGCAAGGAAACATAATTATATTTATTCAGGCAAATATGACGTGCCCACATTAGTTTTTCTCAACTGCTGCTGCTAAAAAGGCGTCTCAATGTGAGGGCCCAGTGGTTACTGAGCAGCACTCGAAGACATATTTAATAAAATACATAAAAATAGGAGCACACAAGAGCTTTGCAGATTTTTAGGTGCAGGGATTCTTGATGAAATACTGTGTTTCAGTGCTCCTCAAGGGTGATTTTCATGTGGGATCAGATAAAAAGCTGCTCACTACCAATAAAGCTTTGGATACACACGGTGTTGCAGCGTGTGAAAAAACGTTTGGGTTTCCAATGCTTTAAATAAATATTGTCCCTGCTTAGAGAGAAGCCATAAACCCACTTCTCTCACTGGTGTTTCCCTTAGAAATACATTGCTTTTTCTAAACAATTATTCTAAACTCTCCCCTCACTGCCCATCAAACTCCAGTGCTTTGTTCACAGTTTGTTTGATTATCACACTCAGGATGAGCTTCCATGCCCTCTCAGAAAAGGAAGGAAGGATTTGCTATTATTAATTAAAGTGGGCTGAAGGTAGAAACAGTATCTGCCTGGTGAGGAAGGCTGCAGGCACACACTTTCTCCAGCAGATGCGAGAGAATGTCCTAATTAACTCATCAATGGGGTCTTTCCAGATGTCCTTTTAAGAGTGAATTTTACCTCGTAGCCTCCTCCTGTGTCTCATGCGTCCCTCAATGCTGAACGATTCTACAACTGCTGCACACAGTTCTTTGACATTTGCTCCCCTTCCTCCCAAATCTCCCTTTACTCAAGGTTCACTCGCAGGCAGGAGTCAGATCAGGCTCAGGGAGTGAATCCATGGGGCAGCTCCTCAGGCCCATGAGAGCTTTGGCTCTGCAGGACTCTGCTCCAGAGGCAACAAACCCAATGACCTCGTTTTCCAGCTTGGGTGTCCCTAGCTGTGAACCTGGACCTCTACTCCCATGAGTAAATGCCTGGATGAGACTCCTCAGGGCTTTTTGTCCATCACAAATACAAATGAAATCTACATTTGATTTTAGTGGGCGTCAAATCACATTGATTTTCCCAAAATGTCTCAAAATATGGAGTCTATGTCTTGGTGACGTCTATTAAACCAGATTAAGAGGAAATACTGCTTCACCAAAGTTTCATACAGGTTTCTTTTGCAAACAATGCTAATTTTCCTTCAAAACATTGCTGGTGAAGTTTTCCTGAAGCTATGTGTTGAGAAAAACCCAAGATAACAGATTACTTTTAAGGGAGTTTTTATTTTCCGAAATAGAAGTTTACAGACAGGTCTCCAATCAATGTCTCTGGTACCAAATGCTTCTCTGAGGGACTTGAGGGGTTTGCAGATCTCTGTTAAATTCCATTTCATGTTCAGTTGGGAATATCCTGGTCCATCTACTGTCCATAAAGAATAACTCTCTGATCCATTACCGTGGACTTCCCTGCACCTGGGGAAGAGGGAACACTTTTTAGTTCTTTGCATTCCATCCACCCTAAAAGGATTTCATTAATATGTCCCAGAGGAAAGAGAGGATAAAGAGTATCTGTAGCCACTTTTCCTCACCCCTTGTTAACAGTGGCACCTGATTAATAGACGATGAGACAGCATCATTTGAATATTTTTATTCAAACTGGTTGAATTTGGAAGTAATTTATTTTCTCGTTACTATAAACAAGGTTTTGTGCCCAACAGACCTGTCTGTCACTGAAGGATCTTTGATAAAAATCTCCCACTGTCTTGTCCATGCTCTAATCCCTCTTCCCAGGCTGTGCTATGCTGGCAGTTCCCACTTCCCACTTTATTTGCCTTGTGTTTCATTGTTTACTCCTTGTTATCTTCAGGTTTATATTTCTTAGTAAGTCCTTTAGAGATTTCCACAAGTAGAAGATAAGACCTTGAGAATTTGCTTTTGTCTGTTTAGATGTAATTCTGAGTTATTGTTAAACTCCTCTATAGGTTCTGTACATTTATTGTGCAGGTAGAGCAAACAGAGCTGTCCTTGTCTCCCTCCCTTTATGTGACATTTAACTGCTGCTAAATCAACTGGCATTAAAATGACTCCGTGGAATGTGCAGAGGTTTAAATGAACCAATGAACACATAACACACTTGATTATCTGAAAACAAGTAAGGAAATTTGAAATGATTTTATTTGGAAAGGTACCTAGAGGTCAAGGATATCCAGAGAGCTGAAGGGCTGAATGTAGGAGGGGGTATTTTCTGTTGGTTTTTTTTTTTTAACTTTCATGGAGAGATTCAATTAAAACAAAGAGGTCTTTGTCATTTTTAGTGCTGTGATTCAATGCATAGCCTCGGTGCAATATGGAGATGAGAGGAGTGGAGGAGCCTGCTCCTGCTCTTTGTCCAGCCCCGGGGTGTGAACGAGCCCAGTTCAGCACATCCAAATCTCCGGGAAGGGTGAGCGATCCTTGTGACAGCGCTGCTCCTCCCTGCTGAGCTGGAAATCAAAAACTGGGGGCCAAGAAACCCGGGGAGTGCTTCTTGCACTGCTCCTCGGGGTCTCCAGGCTATTTTGAGGGAAGCATCCTTGGCTGTGTTAGGAGGTGGAAGGGCAGAGGATGAGAGGAGCTGTTGGCAGCTCCTGTGCAAAGTGTGGATGCTCCACACCTTGCTGGGCAGTGCAGGGGTCACTGGAAAAAGATGGATGTCCCCAGGCACTGCATTTTACTCAAATTTCTGAAATGAATGATTTCCAAACGGTTCAGAAAGAAATTTTTGGGTTGTTTCAAATCTCTGTGCAAAAGCAACAAGGGAACAAAAAGCTGGGAATATTGTTTGTGGCTTTGGGAAACACTCAACAAAACAGGCTCTGAAACTTGACTTCAGATCCTCAAAAGGAGGAAAAGCAACTCATTACTCAGGTGATAGGAGAAGAGGAAAGTGTTTTAAACTAAAACACAAGAGATTTAGAGAAAAAAATTCCTCCCTGGGAGGGTGGGCAGCCCTGGCACAGGTGCCCAGAGCAGCTGGGGCTGCCCCTGGATCCCTGGCAGTGCCCAAGGCCAGGTTGGACATTGGAGCTTGGAGCAGCCTGGGACAGTGTGAAGAGCTAAATTTGGCATTTGCCACCAAAACAAAATTATTGTAGAACGCAGACCTTGTTGGAAGACGTTTTAAAGAGACCAAGAGCTCTTTAGAAGGTGAATTTAGATTTTACAGTATTGAGTTCTAATGGGTTGGATTTTACAATGTGCAAGTAGTAATGAAAAACAAACGTCTCAACCCTTTTCACAGAGAAAAAAAGAAATTCATTGCTTTAAAACATTCTTCTTCAAGGGAGACAGAAAAACTATGAAATTAAGACAGTATTATCAGTAAGTTCAAGTGGTGAATTGTGAAAATCAGGCAAAAAATTATCTGCACTGAATCATTTACAATGCACAGACTATGTGGGTGTTGTTTTTTTTTGTAAGATCCATTAATTAAACAGTTGCAATTAATGAAACAATTGAAAAACCCACTTCTTTGACACATGGGTCACAAAGAAAAGAAGTACTAAATAACACATTATTTATTGCTAATTGTTCTTTGCGGTTAGCTTTTCATACTCAAAGGCTTCCTTGGAGGCAGCTCCATCTTGAAGCATATCTAGTTTCCTGCCTTCTCAGAAATGAGCATCATTTATGGCTAAAAACCAAAGTTCAGTGTCCATCCATATTTGTTTGAAGGCAGTAGCTTCATTCTGAATTATCTCCTTGAAGTGTAAAACCACCTATCCATTAATTAATACAATTTACTCATACTTCTCCACTTTTCCACACTCTACTTCATTACCTGCATGTGCATTGAAAGAGGAATATTTTGCAGTTTGGAGCTCAAAGGATTTTGGATATGAATTGAAAGCCTTTAGCCACAGCTGAATGTCACTAACCAAGAAATTTGCAATTTAATAAATGACTAACACAGTGAAAACATCTTATTACCTTTTCCCCCTATTTATTCCGAAGATTTCTGTAACATATTTGATGTAGATCAGTTTTGCTTCCATGTTGATTTCATGCCACACCAGTGTTTGCTTTCTTTGCTTTCCTGAAATACCTTCAGTCCAATTTGATTAGAACCAATCCAACTTTTTTTTTTCTTTTCCTGCAAACAGACATTTATTAAATGCCAAAAATTGGATGATTAATGAAGAAATAATAATGGGATTCAAAGCAAACCCTCCTAACCTTTGCAGCCCTTTACAACAGGATATTGAAATGAGTGTCTTAAAAAGACCTTGATAAAAACCTTTTGTGAACAAACAATTCAGATAATATTTGTTGGCAGAAGAATTTGAGAGAAGCAGAAAACTGAATGGACTATCTCTGATTCCTCACCCAGTTTTCATAAAATGGTCAATTCACTCAAACAACCAAAGAAAAATTAATTCTGTTCTCATGCTGGTTGCATGAAAACCTGTAAGATCTTTTCCTTTTCAGCTCATTACAGCTGTAAATCTTCTAAATTCCAACATTCTACCTTTTCTCTTTACAAGCCCTCAGCCATCCAGATTTTGACTTCCAATAGCCATTGGAATGTGAGCCAACAGCTTTTATTCAGATCAGCTCTGTAGCTCAAAAATGGAACTGAAAATCTCACCAAGGGGAGGGGAAAATAATACAAAGGGAAAAATAAAAGGACCAAAGAGCAACAGGAACTCAGTGGCAGAGTGGTCGCCGTGCAAAGCTTGGTTTTAGTGGCGCTGAGCGCCTCCAAGATCTCCATGGAGGATCGGTGGGATTTGGTCTGTCTGGACATCAGCTCATCATCTGATCAAGCTTTAAAAACATCCATCACGAGTCAAAACAGCAGCTTGGTGAAAGGAGCAGCTCAGAGAGGGAATTAGACACTTAGTGAGCCAATTTGTTAACGGCAGCTAATTCTGGGAAGAGGTTGGCCCGTGGCAGGGGGTTGGAAGGAGATGATCCTCAAGGTCCCTTCCAAGCCAACCCAGCCCATTCTGGGATGCAGTGATAACACCCAGAATCTCGGTGTTATCAGATAAATCCCTGCTTAGGGAGACAAAGAGGAGCAGTGACAGTGTGGCAGTGACACCTCCAGAAGGGCCCTTTGGTAGTGCCTGGGTCGGAGTTGATGCCTTGGGATTTCAGCGTTTCTATTTCCCATCTATTTGTAACCCTGCAGTTCTTCAGTGTGTAACTCCAAACTCCACACTCAGTGTGAGCTGCTGCTTCCTCATTTGGGGCAGACACAACAATTCCTCTCCAGGCCTGGCAATCAAGGACACCTCACTGCCTCAGCCCAGAGAGATGAGAACAAAAGTGACTTGGGGGAGCAAACTTGGGGTCAGTGACTTCGTTACCTGAAGCTGTAATTGGGAGACTCACCCCCAGTATGCAAATGGACAAAACTTATCAAAGTGTGAAAACCTGTGACTCATTGTCCATTTTTGGGTGTAGCCCCTGTGGAGCTTTGTCTGCCCTAAATGTACCTGAAGCCCTTCAATAAATAGAACAGCTTTTTATTCCCTTCATTCTGTCTGGCCTCTGTTTTTTAGGTAGCCCAAAAAAGCATCAGGAACAGTGGAATTAACTGAAGAGAATACAAATTAGCCCACAGATTTATTCCTCACACTGACACAATAAACAAATATTGATGGTTTCCCGTGGTGTAATACATCCTTATTCACTGCTTCACAACTCACTTGGAGCTTCATCATTTTCTCTTCGCTGCTTCTAAATGGCTGATTTATCCCATACTTCGGGAAATATTAGTCTGTTTACAGTGCTCAGATAGCAAACAGATTGTGCATCATTGGAGTAACAACGTGGAGACTTGCCATGGTTGATTGTTCTGCTCTTCACCTTGCTTTTCTTTTTTTTTTTTTTTTTTCTTTCCATGCATCAGAGTTTTAGAGAAAAGAGGCAAAGTGCATCCACTCTGTAGTGAAGAGAAATGTGATTACAGATTTTTGTAAAGACTTTTGGATCCCTTCAGCACCTCAGGATGGCTCCTGCCTTTGGGAAAATGTGATTTGGTTGGTGCAGGACTCAGGAGCAGAGCACAGGTCTGCAAAGCACAGAAAAAATGATGAGCTCCAAGGTGTAAACTGATCTGACATCCTGTGGCCGAGGGTAAAACTGAGCTGCAGTTTTGAATAAATGGAATTATAGAACACAAAAAGGTTTGGGTTGGAAGGAAACCTAAAAATCATCCCATCCCACCCCCTGCCATGGCAGGGACACCTCCCACTGCCCCAGGCTGCTCTAGCCCCAGTGTCCAACCTGGCCTTGGGCACTGCCAGGGATCCAGGGGCAGCCCCAGCTGCTCTGGGCACCTGTGCCAGGGCTGCCCACCCTCACAGGGAACAATCCCTTCCCAAAATCCCATCTCCTGCTGCCCTCTGGCAGTGGGGAGCCATTCCCTGTGTCCTGTCCCTCCAGGCTCAATTCAAGCACTGTGAAGCCCAAACACTCCTTGATTGTGGTGTAGTCACAATTCAGAGGAGAATAAAATTTCTCCAACCCTGGAGACACCCAAACTCTCCCTTCACACTTCTCAAAGGCAAACACGGAGAGGAATCACTGCAGGAACACTGAGACAGTCCTGCAGGATAAACATTATTCCCAGCTCTTTTCTTTGCTCTCAGAATGAGAAAAACTCTCATGCATTAAGCATGCAATACTTATTTTTTCATAATGAAATGCCCCAAATATTGAAAAACTCTCAGTAGAATTCCTGTAGATTGAATCTTTGTGTATAGATAAACTGACAAATTTTCATTATGAACTTTCCTAAAGCCAGGATCTTATTTATGGGAATGAAGTGCCAGAGGGGTTCTAGTCCACCTCTGGACTTGCACAATCCCACAGAAATTAAAACATTCCTAGTTAAGACCCACAACGACAAAACTAAATTAAAGGTCTTGTACTAATTCTGAGATTTAAAAAACTCTTATGAGATCCAGTATTATTAAAATTTAAATAAATAAAATGCAAGACTGCTGTAAGTTCTCTGTGCAGAGAGAAGAGAGCTCAAGATAGTACCAGTGTTATGGATTTTGATTGAAATTACCTGACAGACTTTATTCCATTGTTTCCACCTTATTATGCGTAATTGCTTCTAGATTTCAGATTTAGTTTCTTGACATTAACACAGAATATAAATTAGAAGTCACTTTATAAAGTGAGATCTACTGAGAGCTGGGAGTTTGGAATCAAACTCTATATAGATCAAAATACTCACAATTTGCTCTGTAGCACTTGAGTTTTACTAAATGAGTTAAATGCTTTAAGAGTTTCTTCCACACTTTCAAACTCTAGGCATGAAACTGTGCCTAATTATGTTATTTTGTGCTGTATTCTAATATGTCTGTTAAGTTAGTCTATGTAATATATGAAATGAATCAAAGGCTTCCAGAAGGTTTAATTTGCTTTTGGAGCATTTTTGCAAGCAATATGTTAGAAAGTGTAATTCACAGTTTGTTTCAAATGAGGGAAAAAGCAGATATATCAATGGGAAGTGAAACTATTTTGCCTCGATTATTGATCTTAGAAAGGGGAACCTTTTAATTAAACCTCCCATTTGCAATTCAGCGCTCTGGTTTTGCATCTCATTGGGATGAGATGAAGGATGTCTGTGAGAGGTGTGCAAATCACACTGCTCACAGCTCTGGGGCCTTGAAGGCAGGAAAGGGCCACACATGGCAAGGGCTGGAAGAAAACTGCTTCCCAAACGCCTGCTTGGAGCTCCTCGGGGATTTCTACCTCGCTCCAAGGGCCGAATGATTTAGTCCAAGGAGAAAATTGGAATTGGAGGTGGATTCTTTCTCCCCACTCCCACCCTTCTCCAAGACAGCAAGGACATTCTCGCCATTCCCTGCCCAAGCACAATTATTTTCCTCATTGTTTTTTCAGTCTAGGTTCTGGTAGCTGGTATTTCTGGATGAGTTTCTGTCAAGAAATCCCTACATCCATCCATTTTGTGCTGCACCCTGGGGAATGAGGCCTGAGCTGAGGGAAAGCTGCCTTTGGCATCGGCACCTTCACATCCCCCGCCTTCAGCTGGGCAGCATTTCTCTCCTGGGTGCCTTTTGGAATTCTTTAATCACGGGAAATATTCCAGTTTTTATCCATCCGTGGCTCTGCCCGGAGCCCTGCTGATTCCTCTGATCTCCACGGGGGTTGTGTTGGAGCAATCCCACATTTCCATGTTCAGAAATCTGCCCCGAGCACTTGGAGTCCTGCACATCTTCCTATAAATCCCAGTCAGTGGCTTTTTGGCCACTCCCCAGTGCAGTTGGGTTTGATGGCCCATCCCTTCCAGCTGCCAAACTCTCCTGCAGGAGATCAAACACACTGATATGGCATCGATTGTCATAGGGACAATGGGATGGGATCTGTCCCCTGTCACATCTCTCTCTGAGACAGGAAATTTTTTCGTCACCGTTGTTACAGGCAGGGAAATCTGTCCCTAAAGCATTCAAACCAAGCCTCTGGTGACGCTGAGATTGTTCTGGGGGAAGTACAAAAGCCCCAGGAGTTAGAGACGGGCAGGGTCATTAGTACTGCCATTAGCAGGAATCCTTCAGCTTGGAAAAGACCTTTAAGATCATTAAGTCCTTTAATCCATTTCAACACCCGCAGGGCTGCTGGCTCCAGCGCTTCCTTGGAAAACCTTTTCCAACACTTTCGGTGAAGAAATTTTTCCTGATATCCAACCGAATCTTCCCTTGGTACAGTTTGAGGCCGTTTCCTCTTGTCCTGTCGCCTGTTCCCTTTTTCAAGCCTGTACTAACTACACCAGCTTTTACCCGGCTGGATTTTTCATTTTTTTAGAGAAGAACTTAATAGAACTTGAATTTTTTTTTTTTTTTATTATTTTCTCCCATCATAGCAAGGCTGCATTAATAAATTTAATGGGATTTTCAGGAGTCCCAATAACACATCTCAGCACTTCTCCACACCCGAGAACGAAACTTTCCCCCTCCAATATTTTTTGTTGAATCTTTATTACAGCTCTGTTATCTGACACTCCTGTGGCAGCAGGTGGAGTTCCACAGGTGCCACCAGAGGAGCAGTGTCGGAGTCCAGGACATCCCTCTGGCTGCCCTGGCTGGCTCCAGACCCTGGCAGGGGTCTCAGAGACCCTGGCACAAAGTCAAAAACACCTGTGGCTTCGATTTTAGCCTGTGGAAAACTGTCAGCTTTGTATGAGGAATTACAAGTCACAAGGGTTTGAGTAGAGTGGTAGTTGAGTTAACACAGGGTGAAAAAGTAGAATTTTGGGGTTTTAAAATAAGGGGTTTAAGGGGGTCAAGATGGAGGGATTTGGGCGTGTCCTGACCTTCTTCTCCTTCGTCTTGTCCTCCATGTCTAACACAGATGTTAGATATTGGCACATTATTATAAACAATCTGTACATAATTTTTGATATGAAAGGTAAACACCGCCCAAAGGGACAGGCAGAATGCCATGGCCTCCTTGCTAGGCAGAGCTCGGCAGGTCAGAGAAAGAATGTTATAGATAAGAAGAAACAAACAACCTTGAAAGCACAATTGGACGCGTTCCAGACTCCTCCTTTGGCTGTGTCGGGCTAAGGGAACGAGCACTCTCACGACCTTGGGGCCATTCCAAAGAAAAGAGACCCCGACAGAGCAGAGTCCAACCCCTGACCCTGGAACCCACGGACACTTTGGTGTCTCTGCTTTCATCCAAACCACCCAGGACATCCTTGGAGGGACATCTGGAAATCTCAACAAACACCCAGCCCCAGACTGAGATTATCCCTGCTCCTTCTGCAGGAAAATCAACTCTTCCCACAACTGCTGCTAACACGAAACCCCCGTGCACTGCAGCCCTTCCCTGCCCCACTGAATTATTTCAGGTGGCTGTTCCTCCCTGTGCTTTTCCATTCCAGCTCTCCTGAATAGTACTGCAAAACATAATAATGCTGCTGCTCTCCATCCAGCTTAATAACACCAAGAGATTGGCTAATAAATCTCATTTTTGAGAAAGAATACATTTGTGATTATTTTGATTTGCTTTCTGCTTTTCCGGATTCGATTTCTCCTGCTTTACACAGCAATTTTTCTTTTTTATATCTGGGGGATAGGAAAACACTTGTTTTTCTTTAGTTCAAAACTGAGACTTAATGTTAAAAATCAGTGGTTCCAGCTGCAAAGGCAAAATCACTTGAAATCATTAAAGCTATGGTAGCATTAAAGTATTTTCACATTCACAGAAATCTTTTAATAAAATGGTGTTTCCACCCATTTGCAAGATCCATTCGAACCCCAAATATCTTTTTTTCCCCCTCCTCTTATCTAAATCATAAACAGTGAGCTGAACTCATGGCTTGAATTTTGGAAATAAATTATTGAAGTAACTGAGCGATTTTTCTGCTTCTGATTTCTGTGATCTGCTCAGGATTGCTGCAGATGTATTTATTATTAATAATTGTTAATAAGATGTTAATTACCAGGCAGGACCTCTCCCTGCACGTGGCTGTTTGGTGCAGCCTCTTGAAATTATTGAATATTTACTATTTACAGGAATTGGTCATCTGAGTGACATGGGTTGTTTTTGTTTCATGTCAACCAATATAGAAAAATAACTGAAAAATAAGAAATATCTTTGCTTGCATGGAAGTCGAGACAGATGAAGGAAGAGCACCCATATCCCAGTGATGTATAAAAGATTATTCATGAAAATAATAATGAATATTGAAAGATTAAAGGACTGGAATATAACCAAAGCCAAATTGGTCTCTGGAATTCAAAGGAGCATATTCAGAATTGCTTTGCAGCAATCCAAGAGCTACTTGAGGCTTCTCCAGTGTGTAACACCCCTTGTAAAATTAGTTACTGCATATGTGAGCTCATGTGCATCCAGAAGAGAGACTGAGTCCCAAGTGAGTTCCTCTCATTCTCTGATTTGCTGTTCTGTGACTTTTCCTCAGGAATGGCACTTTATCAGCAGGCAGCACACCAGGATGAGAGGGGGAACTCCCACCAGCAGTCCCAGTGCTTCCCCACTGCCCCCAAATCTCATTCCAGAGCTCTTCTCCTCGGCTCTGCTCAGCTGCTCCGGATCCCTGTCACTGCCACGGGGCCCTGGCCTTGGAGTTTAATATTCCAGCACATCCCTGGATTTATTTGGAGTTGAACACACAAATAACACCTCTATTTTTCATCTGATTCTACAGCATTGGGCTGGAAGTGAACAGCCTGGGAAGGAGCAAATCTGACCTCAGGTCTCCTGATATTCCCTCCTGGGCTTGCTCTGGGATTTCAACACAGTTACACTGCATTAGAACTTGAAAAAACCAGATTTGGCTGGGATTTGCTGGGGAGGGCTAGGGAAGCAGATGAGTGATTGTTTCAGTAATATTTGAAAATGGCTAGAAATTAAAAATCAAATAACTCCCCTTGAAACTGAGGGCTTGGATTTTTCTGAGGGTTTTGCTGGAAGATCTCATTGACAGCAGTGGGTCAGAGGCTGGCCCTGGAAAATGTGTTTTATACCCCAGTGAGCAACCCTGGTGTCTGGCTCAGAGTGGGATGAAACCCTGGCAACAGGAATTGTCAGATCCATCTAATGGAAAAGCAGGAAAAACAGTAAACAGCACTCAGGACCTCTGGGAACAATTCCTCCCCCTGAACTGCAGGCAGGGGGAAAATCTTTGCCTGAGCTACATTTCAGAGCAGGTTTTCTATGGAAACCAGGTCCAGGTGAACACCAGGAGCACATCCTGGAATCCCTGAGCCCAGAGCAGAGGGCACCTGGAGCCAGGTGCCGTGACAGGGTCACAGAGGCTCTCACTGGGGTGTGAGATAAGCTCGGCTTAAATCTGCCTGAGCACTCACCTCAGCAGTGTTTCTCTGCTACCAAAACTTGATATCTTGTATCAAAATGCTCCTTTTACTATGAAGTTCTGCCTTTTTTACATTTCCTGCAGTGCTTGTCAGGCCAGAACAGGAGGAAAGGGCAGGGTGAGGATATTGGGTAAAACTGGGTCCTGGCAGAGCCCTCCTGGCCAGGTCTGTACTGGTTTGGGTAGAGGAGAGCTGGAGAGGGACTCCTTCAAGGGAATGGACAACAGGGAGTGGATTTGAACTGGAAGAATGTCACTTTAGATGGGATTTTGGGAAGGAACTGTTCCCTGGGAGGGTGGGCAGCCCTGGCACAGGTGCCCAGAGCAGCTGGGGCTGCCCCTGGATCCCTGGCAGTGCCCAAGGCCAGGCTGGGCAGGGCTTGGGGACACCTGGGACAGTGGAAGGTGTCCCTGCCATGGCAGGGGGTGGCACTGAGTGAGTTTTAAAGTCCCTTCCAACCCAAACCCTTCTGGGATTCTGTGATCCAGACTTGTTTGGCAGGTAAGAAATGTTTAATATGAAAACTTGTATTTTTCCAAGCTGCCACCTCTGTGCAGCTCCTAATTGGACTTCAAACTCAGCTGATTAGACTAATATCTGTTCAAAAACCACAAACCTAAATGTTTCTGGGTCATTTACTTGTGTTCATCGACAACACTAAGCATGACCTCTATTCCTGAATGTATTTCAATGTGCTAAAATCAATATATCCAAAATCCATCCTTCCATTCAACTCCAAGCTTAAGAAATGCAGCTCAAGGTTGTATCAGACCAAAAATTTGTCTGGTTCATTTCTTAAATGAGTTCCACTCTGCTGTTATTTAATTTTGGCTCTGCACAAAAGGCAGGTGAATATCCCAGAGCCCACATCCCCCACGGCCTCCTAAAGGATAACAAACTCAGCTTGGAAGAGGTTATATGCAAAAAGTTAAAGGAGACAAATGAATAAAGATTTTTTTTTAGCTTGTTCTGAATTACGTACAGTAGAAATAGGAGCCATTTATTATTTTGTGGCTGAAATAGAGCTGCCAGCATTATCAAGGCAATACTTAGATAACCCCCAGGAGAGATAAGCAATAAAAAGTGCCCTGCAAGCAATATTGCCTCCTAAAGCACCATGGCCAGATGGATCTACAGCTGAATTTCATAGAGCATCAGTGATAAATTACTTCCAATTTCATCTGTGATTTACAAATATTCTTTGGAGACTAAAGAAATGTCTTCTTATTTTAATTAACCACCATTTCTGTCTTCTCAAAACAGGGTGAAAATCTCAAGTGCAGCTGATTCCAACCCTTTCACCAAAATCTGAGCTATTAGCTCAGAGAAAGTCAGAGTTATGCCTCCTTATCTTGCACAAACTGGATTTATTCTGGGCAAATTCCTAGCAGATGGTTCCCAGTATCTAATGAATACAGCAGACCATTACAAATGGGACACGAGATGCACTCAGATCAAGGAATTTGAAAGAGAGTTTAAAAATACTTCAGAAGTTCAGGAAAATGTAGCTAATTTGGACTCAGGTACAGCTAATGACTTGAATTAAAACAACAAGACAGAAAATGTTTTCAATTTGAAATGAAACTCATTTAGCATCTAATAAGCCTCCCTCTTGTTTGAGAGCTTTGCCAGAACTCCTGGAGTAGCTGAACAGGAGCTCACTTCACTCTTCCATTAAATACTTTGTGTGAAAATGGAAGAGTAATTTCTTTTTTTAAAAAAAAGAATATAAATAGAAGTGAAAAAAAAAAAAAAAAGAGAAAAGGAAACTTGAGTCATACAATCTATTCTTTAGGACATACAGAAATAAAGATTTGGGGTTAAGGAAAAGGTAGCAAAGTTGAGAACTTCCCAAAGAGGTTTCTGAGCAGATGTTTCCAAAATGTCCCTTCCAGGCCTCAGGTGCTGAAGGTCAAATTGAACGGGACATAAAAATAAAGGGTGTGCTGGGGTGGGGTGGCAGGGACAGGGTGGAGGGTGGCTCTGTGGTGGCTGCTCCTCTGGGATATCACAGAGTTATCATGGAATTCTGTGGGACTTTCTCCAATTCATCCCAAATTCCTTCAATCTCAGCTCATTCCTCAGGTGTGAGTACAGCACAGGATGAGTGAAGGGCGGCTGCAGGATAAAATTGTGTGAGGCAGCTTCTCTTGAGGCATCTCCAGAACATTCTGGGCTCACTGTGGCAAGGTGACAAAAGGATTGCTTGGAAACTCTCTTTTTCCAGCCCATGTTAAAACACCATCAGAGCCTTGCTGCTCCTTCACTGCCTGCTGTAAAGCAGAAAATGAGAAGGAAACTGAGGTTTGTACCTGCCCCACACACCCCCAGCTCTCTCTGTCCCCTGTTTCAGGGCAGAAAACATTTCTAAGACAATGAAATGAAATGTTTCAGTGCTTTCCCATGAAGGATTTTCCCCTAACATCCAATGTAAACCTTCCCTGGCACAACTCGAGTTCACTCCCTTCAGTGCTGTCACTGGCACATGCCAGTGTTTGTGCAATGTGCAAGTGACAGTGTAAAACTGGGAACACCTGCTTAGAAGAGTGACTGACAGGGCTGTGCTTCATTTTTAATGACAAGAAGTAGAATTTTCTAAAGAGATGGATACAAAACCTGGGACAGGGAGAAAGCCAATAGTGTCCTGTTTGTCATTAAGCACTCTGAGATGTCTTCAGATGAAAGCAAAATCCCAGTGTGGTGTGTGGGCTGGGAATCTCTCATGGAAGGGTATTGACAATGCAAGTGGTTTAATCAGTTAAATTATCATTTTGTACAGAAAAAAGGCAGATTTGCTTAATGACCTCACTACTCCAGGGAAGGAAGAAGAAATTGTCAATATAAGCAATTGTGAGTTAAATGAGAGAGGCAAGCACAGTAGAGGATGAGTCTTGCCTTTTTTTTTTTTTTTTTTGGTAATATTTTTCTTTCATTTGTAATTGCAAATAATTGTACTGACACAAAGCAAGTGTGTCTTACAACAGGTCAATACTGGAGATCACCCTGAAAATAAATACAGTTAGGTAGAAAAGAAAATTCAAGTGATGATTCCTGAACAGGAAAGATTTTATTTGGCTGGATTGGCATAGAAAGTGATCTTGATGGTCTCAGATTTAACCTACAGGGGAGGCAGAATTCCTGCAAGATTTCAGGCCCTCCTATCAGCATGAACCCTAAAAATCCATTTTCATGTGGTTTAGAGCAATTTTTACCCTGTGAGCTGCTTCCTCAGCAGGTCCATCCCTCCAGTGCCACGTGGGAGTTCCCAGCAGTGGCCAAAGGCTCAGTGCAGTGATGATTTTGGGCTGATTTAAAGAGGAAAAAGGGGCAATGCCATCTCTGCCACCTGAGATACCACAGTGTAGAGCAGGATGACAGAAATAATTTAATTACCTCTGGTTTTGGGTGATACTCTTCTGTGGAGAAGGATGACTTCTGTTGACATCCTTATGTATGGATGAAAACTGGGCTGCAGCATCATGGGAGACTTTTTGCCTTTTCCAGAAATCTTAATTAGAGTTTATTTTACTGATAAAACAGCATGGACTGCTAAGAAATATTATTTTTAGTTCTTGCATGTATTCGGAGAATCTCAGGATGGATTGGGTTGAAAAGGACCTTAAAGATCACCTGGTTCCTGCCCTGCCATGGCAGGGACACCTTCCACTGTCCCAGGTTGCTCCCAGCCCTGTCCAGCCTGGCCTGGGACACTGCCAGGGATGGAAATAAAGCAAAGCTCCCCATGGGTACCCACACTGACACCTGTAAGCAGCCAAAAACCAACTTGCAGGAACACCCAAGGCCAGCAGCAGCTGATTTCCTTAGGAGGAGACTAAATCTTGTTCACAAGTCACTGGGTTCAGTGTGAGAGACAACTCCAGTGTCACAAATCCTCAATTTCCAAGTGAGCAGATGACAGGAGTGTCTCAAGTGCTGATGAGTTTATCTGCATCAAGCACTGGAGTGCAAATAATTAAGAATTGCATTGATCACGGGGCTTTAATGGCTCTCCAAAATGCAGGGGGAGGCTGCACAGACATTTCTGCCATCAGCAAAGCTGCTTTCAGCCTTTCCCCTCAGCTCCTGCCCTGCCTCCCTCCTGCTGCAGCCTCCAGGGTGCAGATCCCAGTGTTTGGGGCTTTGCTGCGAGCAGGACAGATGGAATTATCCGGATTAAGGAACTCAGAGCACAACAAACCTTCAGGTCCTATTTTTTTAAACTGGGATCATTCTCTGATCCAATTTACGGCGCAGCCCTGGAGTTACAGTGAGAGTGAGGAACCAAGCGAGGGGGGGGGAGGAGGAAGGAGCAGGAATTAATTCTGATTAATTTCTTCAGCCTGAGAAAATGCTCTTCTACCCTCAGCTATGTGGGTGCCCAGTGAGATTCCACCCAAACCTCATCTTAAACTCAGTCAGTAAGACATGGATATTAAGGATGTGAGTTTTTTTTTTTTTTTTTTTTTTCCTGTGGGTGGGTTTAGATAACATCAAAGAGCAAAACTTCTCAATGTCCAGACTGAGTCTGTCTCTTCAAGAGCTGAGCAATCTGAGATAGTGGAAATTGCCCATGGTAGGGGGTTGGAAATAAATGAATTTTAAGTTCCTTTCCAAGCCAAACCTTTCTGCGAATCCGAAATGCAATGTGGGCTTTTTGTTTTCAGCTGAACCTTTCAGCACAGACACAGGCAATGATTTTGGGGGTCAAAATCCCACCCCTGTGGAAGCAGAAACCACTGGGAATTTAGGAGAGCAAGGGATGAGTGAGGTGGGGAACCTTTGCCACCGCTGCTGCAGTGAAGGAGCTGTGGGCACTGAGCACCAGAATTTGTCCTAGGAAAAAGGACTTTCCAGGGTACTCCTGTCATGTGGCTCTCAGGAAATGGAAAACAGCTTTGGATGTCTCAGAATCCTCTGTTTCCAGTCTATTCAAACCCACTGGAGGATTGTTTCAAACAGCTCCGAATGAATAAGTTTCCATTCCAGGTGTCTCTTGGCTTTTTGATTATAAATGAGTTTTCAGTCCACCTGAAACAGATCAAACATTACCACTGGGAGCTGCCAGTGGGGCTTGGGCACTTCTGGAATTCCTGCTGCTGGGTGTATTATGAGAGCAAGGGAGCAGAACAGCAAAACCTGATTGACATTGTTGAACAGAAAATGGAAAAATAAATTATTTTTTAATAAAATTGGAAATGAAAGCTGAAAGAAAGCTGTATGTCCCTAGCAAGGCAGAAAAAAATCATGAAGAGAATACCCATTATAACAGAAAGTATTGAAAGTCCTGAATATTTGTTCTCAAAAATAGAAAAATGAGCTGGCTCAAAGCTCTGATCTGGGCTCCCTGTTGATGGATCTGCCTGTTTCCTTGCTTTGTTTTCCTCTTAGCAGTTATTATCCCTTCAAATATTGTGGGGAGGGAACTTTTTAATGTTTTATCTTTTTTGACTTGAAGCCTCAAAGTAAGAATGCTTGGACAATTTTCCATCTGCATCCAGAAGCCCAAATGTTCCCTTTTTTTTCACGCTATGGAGGAACATGAAAATGGAAGGATTGGGCAAAGAGAGTTTTCACCATCCCAGTTCTTCTCTGAGGGAATGTTCTTATCCCAGATCCCAGGAATGTTGGGATGGTGTTCCAGCAGCAGGGAA
Source organism: Vidua macroura (assembly GCF_024509145.1). NCBI lineage: Eukaryota > Metazoa > Chordata > Aves > Passeriformes > Viduidae > Vidua > Vidua macroura. The sequence goes on from NC_071583.1 coordinate 2,457,645, forward strand.
GAACCTTCCCTGTCTCCAGACCATCCCCAGTGTCCATCACTGCTGCCACAGCAGAAATTTCTGCCCCTCCAGACCTTCCCAGTGCAGTCATTCCTCAACCCAATTCTGTCAAGGAGATCCAGCTAATTTGAGCACTTTTCATAGTGGAGGTTTCTGTGGTTTTTTTTGGTTTTTTTTTCCCCAAGCTGGGTGTTTTTGACAGACTGTGGAGCTGAGTGGGCAGGGAATGAGTTACACTTGGACAGATGGTCCCTGAATTCCCGGTGCTGTTACTACAGCCATGGAGGGGCTGGGATAATGGGATAAAAGAGGCTGGAGCTCTAGCGCAGGAAAGGTGGAAACAAAGCCTGGCCTGGAAAAACTCACCTCCCTAAAAGACCCGAGAAATAATCCAAGAAATATCCAAGAGAAGTGAGAGGTGAGAAGATGAAGTGAAATAAAGCACCACAAGAAAGAACAGAGTCCAGATCCTACAGGAAAACCCCAATGACAGTAGGAGCTCCCAGATTTTTGGGCAAATTCAAGGGGTTTATCACCATGCTGGCTCAACCCAAAAGATATAAATTAGGCTCTTTGGGATAATTCTCCTGGTGGCAGCAGGGAGGCAGGAGCTGCTGACAGGGTCCACCCTGCAGAGATCAGCCCAGGCTCAAGACCAAGAACTGAACTTCTTTCTACATCTGTTGACTTAATCACAAAGCCAACATTCCTGCAGCCAGCAGAGCTCTCCCAAACCTAAACCCAATCATTTCATTGTATTAATGGGATGCAAAGATATGAATACCATGGATAATATCCTAATTGTCTTCATTATACCGCAGCTGGTTTGGGGTTTTCTTTTACATTTTCATGTCACCCACTGCCAGAATGAATAATCCTGCCCTAATTGCTGTTTGATCACTTTTCTTTAATTCACAATCTGGCCATAGGAAAGAGCTCTGTGTTATCAGGGAAAGGGTGAAAACGTGGCTGGATAAGGTCAGGGATTTCTCTCACAGGTATTTGTACCTGGAATCCCCAGTAAAAGGGAATGGGAATAATCACAATAAATACCATATCCCAGCTGCTTTCTCTGTGGTTTCAGCTGGGTTTTTCTCTGTGCATTTCTGTTTAATTAATCCACTGCTAGATGATGCTGTTAGCAGGAATTCCTGTTCTTTATTTGATATCTCAAAGCCAACAAAGTGTTGTGGTGGTTGAACAATTATGCCATTAATGGCTCAGTGTCGTTGGCAAGTGTTGCTAAGGAGATAAAATGATTTTTTTTAATAGTTGTATAATTCAAGGTGGGTCCTGAAGTGAAATTTCTGCCTTGCTTGCTGTCACCCTGCTCTAGATATGACAGTGAGAGAGCCTTGTTCCTGTTGTTTGGGAGCACAAAGGAAGTGGAACAGAGGACATCTCAGTGTATTGATTTTTCACTTGTTTTTCCCATCTTCCTAAAGCATTTTCTGGCCTTTAAAATTTGTTCTATCATCAAGTTCTTACTGTTGGAGTCATAAGATGGGCTCTATAAATGTCTTTCCCTCATTATGTAATGCCCTTAGTCAGGCTGTCGTCTATAATTAAGTTCTGCTCTTTAGTCTGTAAACACCAATGGGAGATTTTCTCTAAACTCCTCCACATTAACAGGACTTTAATTTGATTTCCAAGGGGGATCAGCTGGGCAGATTAAACACTCCTGCCCAGGATGGGACAGCATGGGACTGTCCATGGTTCTTGGAATTCCTTAGGAATCGCAGACTATACCTACAGGTGGATCAGGAATGGGCAACAGAGGTGATGCCACCCCTCCAAACACCTTCCTACAGCACTGCCCAGCCCCTTCTTGGCTGGAATTTACTGAGCAGCACACAAGACCAAGCAAAAAAAAAAAAAAAAAAAAAACAAAACTTGACCTTGCAATTTGTTCCTTTGTCTTCTGCCTGCTTGGAAAACTTGGGAGGAATCGAAGGAGGAATCCAAGGAGGCTCCGAGCAAACTCCCCTTCCCTCGACCCTGCTCTGCATTTGCAATTCCGCTCTCTCCATTAGCAGGGAGCCTGGGGCTGATGGCACCGGAGATTTCAGCTCTGAGGGAATTGTTTGCCAGACTCTGAGGCTCCCGTGCAAGCTGTCCTGGGATTCCGTGGTTTAATGACATCCCACAACCATAGCCCCGGGCAGCAGAAAGCCTGGGACAGGAGGATTCTGTGCGTTTCATGTTTTCTAAAGATTTAGGATTTAGCATTCACCAAGATTTCCCGAAAAATGTGTCAGGTTTTCCAGCATGTAAAATTCTGGCTTTTGGGAAATGAAATTTACATTCTGTTCTGTTTCTCTGGGGAGAAAGTGAAAATGGATGTGTTTGGGATTTATGTCTTGGCAGGATTGAAAAAAAAAAAAGTTAATTCCTCAGGAATAATATGAATACTAATACTAATACTGTTAATAATATTCAAACCAACATAAATACTACGGGTGTGACCCTGTGGCTCCCCCTTATTTTCTGTTCCATGGATGTGGAGGACATCAAGGACAGTATTCCAAGGTCAAATCTGTGCCTGTGCTGCCTCACATCCCTACAAATAAATTTATTTCATTTCATTTCAATTTGTTCACCCACCTGACCAGGCTCCTGATCAAGTTTAAACCTTATTTTTTTTGGCAAAATCTGCTTGGATGCTGCTGGCTGAAGCACCTGGAATCCCAGATTTGCAGGTATCAGGAAGACAATCCAAAGGGAGATTTTGCTGATTGCCATGGTTTAATCAGACCAACCTGTGATGGATCCTGAAGGTGGGGATGCACTTTAGTGCTTCACCCACCACTTCAAGGTTTTCATTTTATTGCTTTTCTTCTTCTAGAGGTGCCAGAGAGATCAGAGAGAGGAGAATTGCTGAGGGTTGATTTGGAATTTCTCTCAGGGATGTGGACAATGTGGAGATGAGTAATGCAGCTATTTCTGATGAAGGAAAATACATCCCATAGACAGCGAGCAGCCAAACCCTTGATTCTTTCTATCAGGGCTCTGTGGGTGCACAGATCATTGAGTTTTTGATTTTAAACATCTTTTTTCAAGAGCTGGGAGCAGAACAAGGCCAAATCCTTGGATGACATGCACAGTCCTCTGTGGTTGAGCTTGTCTGTAAATGACAAATGAGTCACATCATTTTGACTAATTGATCTTGTCTTGTGTGTTTGTTTATTAACAGGAAACCACTGACTGCTGTTCCCAGTTTGCTTTTGTATGGAAATGAAGCTTGCAAGTAGCTACCAGCCAGGTTCCTGTGGAACTGGGATGGTGAGGGATCACCAGGAATTTTCAGGTGGATTTGTGCTCATGCAATGGAAAAAAAAAAAATATATATTTAATTTTCTTGCTGCTTGGGGTTAGCAGAGAAAAGAAAACTGTGGGCATGGTAATATTTCCAAGATTTTGGACTATGTTTAGAGCCTCCACCTTCAGGCACCTACAACACTGCCCCTGACTTAGGAGCTGGTTGTTAGAAACTCCTTTTTTGACCTCTATCAGCATTTTTCCAACTTCTTCCATCTAGGAACAATTTTTTTTTTTCTTCCTGAATTAAAACTGGTGGATCTCCAGTGGCCTAATGGATGTCCAGAGAAGAGCAATGGAGCTGGGGAAGGGTCTGGAGCCCCAGGAGAGGCTGAGGGAGCTGGGAATGGGCTCAGCTTGGAGAAAAGGAGGCTCAGGGGGGCTCTTCTGGCTCTGCACAACTCCTGACAGGAGGGTGGGGTCAGGCTCTGCTCCCAGGGAACAAAGGTGGCATGGGAATAAATGGCCTCAGGTCATGCCAGGGTCACCATCCCTGGGGATGTTCAAAAAACATGCCACTTCAAAATATGGTTTAGTGGGCATTGGGGTATTGGCCAAGTCTTGGGTTTAATGATCTTGAGGTCTTATCCAACCCTGATGATCCTGTGATTCTGTGATCCTGTTGCTGCAGTGCTGCTGCAGCACAGAAATGCCCCCCAGCTTTATTTTCCCACTGAGCTGCTGAGCTGCAGCAGTTCTGCTCCTCTCGGTGTCAAACCCATCCTCAGAAATGGGAGAAGAAAGCAAATATTCAGCTCCACTTGTCTGTATTTCAAAGGGGGAAGTGACATTTCATAAACACTCAACTATGCTGTTCTCAACATCCAATTTTCTATATTGGATTCATTTCTCAAATCTACTTACTTTAGGGGGCTGAAATGTTAATCTAACAACTCCTGCAGTTTTACAAGCAGCGTGTGGCTTTTTCTTTTCATCTGACAGTTGCATTTAATTGACCCTACAGCTTTAGGGCATTGAGGCAACCATTATTCCATTAGAACACTTCCACACAGTAATAAATAATTCCATGCATGATAACTCTTGAAAGGAAACAACCTGCACATGGTATGGCTGGGATGTGCTGTTAGGAAAATCTGTCTGTGGGCACTGCAGGAAATGCGTTCCCAGAGGTCAGAAATCAACTGTGCAGCAAAACTGAGCTGCTCCTCACACTGCTGTGCTGGTTCCCTTTTTGACCTCTGCACTGGAACTGCCAGAGAAAAATTCCAGTTGGTGACAGCTCTGGTAGATTTGAGCATTTGCAATTCTGGAGCCAGCGCTGCTCTGCTCAGCGCACCACTGAGCACTTGTCAGTTGTTAATCAGCCAAAGTCAATTAGCGCTCTCACTCTGCATTTGTTCAGGGTATGACAGCCCTGAGTGGCTCTGTGGGACTACAAAACAGCTGAGAAAGGGGAAGGAGATTTTTCTAGAAATTCCTTGGTTCTGCATGACAAACTCAGGACGTTTCTGCAAATTTTGGGTTAAGTTTGGAAACTTTTAGAAGTTTTAAGTTTGAGCCAGTCCCAATGCACCAATTTATTTAGAATTCTAAAGCTTCTGGCCACCAGGACAGGGCAGTTGGTTGGTCCTAGGAATGGTCAGCTGGGGATTTTCCCTCAGAGGAACCTCCTGGATGAGGGATTGCCCAGCAGGTGAGGGTGGGGTCGCCCCAGTGCCACACCTTCATCTCAAAAGGATTTTTGTGTGGCCATCTGTTGCACCCAGGATTGTTTGTGTTCAGTGACTACTGGGGAACATGAAGGGACTCCAAAATTATGGATAATGTATAATAAGGGCAGGAAATTCCTCCTTTTGGTAAGAAAAAAAAAAAAATGCTGTGCAGGGACATGCAGGGTAAACTTGTCAGAGCTCTTGGCTGAGCTTTGAGCCCAAGGTTGGATTTGAAACCTCCTGAGGTCTCATCCAGTCTCACTTATTCTGTGCTCCCAAGAAAGTGTCAAAAGAAGGACAATTCATGATTTTCAAAACTCTAAGAAGCTCTGAGAAGAAACATTGTGTTGACTCTTCAAGAAAATGCAAATTGTGACTCATTTCAAGTCTCCCCTTCCAGAGCAGCACACAGCTCAAACCAATTAACTTCATTCCTTCAGAATTTTAGGAAACGAGCTTTCATGTTAAAAAAAAATAAATTTTGTATTAAAAGTTTTAATTTAGTTCACCTCTTTTCTCTCAGGAGATGCATTCCACGGAGCACTGAATTATGGATGCGCATGGACAAGGGAGATTCATTAACTGAGTGAAGTGTGGGGACTTTCCTCTGTTTTGTTGACACTTCCTTTCATATGGAAAATCCAAGCGCCAAGTTCTCATCTATTCATGTTGTGGCACCTCTTGTAAAAGTCGATATGTCACTATTTTCTGTGTGTCAGCCCAGACTGATGGCAGTGCTGACTTTCAAGACAGGTCAGGAAGGCACCGGGAAAAAAAGCAACAACCTTTGCTGAAGCAGAGTGATGCTAAATGTCACAGAACAAAGATTTAGCTGCAAATTTTGAGAGCTGACATGCAAAACGTGCCCACTGTGGAGTGCAGGGGCTTGTTTAAATCCTAACAAAATCTGCAATATTATACCCAGATACCTCATTGCTTCCTCATTCTGCTCCAAAGCTTCAATCCATCTTTGAGGGACTGAGATCTCTTTGCAGCTCAGCATCAGCCAGGGCAGTGCTCGGTGGAGTTCTGCAGCTCTTGTTCAGCCTTCCCCAGCAGCTGGAAGTGCATCCACTCACATCCATTTCAGGATATTGTCTGCTTTCCCATTAGCCCATTCCTCCCAGTGGATTCAGACTAAAAGTTTGGCTCCAAACTGCTTTTGGCTACCCAGAGCAGCATTAGAGCAGCTTGAGCAGAGGGCAGAGGCTGGGAATTCTATGCTGGCATCAGCCCCATTTCCATTCCCCATCTCCTGCTATTTTTTAAAACTCATGCCTTACCATAATGCTGCAAAGCACTGCAAAAATCCATCCTCTGCCTTGCCTTCAGCACACCAGAATCTGAGGCTGAGAGCTGGGCTGAGTCTTATTTACACAAGCAATTGTCATCAGAGAGAGCTGCAGGGAATGGGATGCAGGGATTGGGAACCAGAGATCTCTGCCTGGCACTCTCCAGAGGTCACAGGGATTGATGGGTTGGGAACCAGAGGATCTGCCTGGAACTCTCCAGAGGTCACTGGGATGGATGGATTGGGAACCAGAGGATCTGCCTGGACCTCTCCAGAGGTCACTGGGATGCAGGGATTGGGAACCAGAGATCTCTGCCTGGCACTCTCCAGAGGTCACTGCATGGGATTGATGGGTTGGGAACCAGAGATCTCTGCCTGGCACTCTCCAGAGGTCACTGCATGGGACTGATGGGTTGGGAACCAGAGGATCTGCCTGGAACTCTCCAGAGGTCACTGGGATAGATGGGTTGGGAACCAGACATCTCTCCCTGGCACTCTCCAGAGGTCACTGGGATTGATGGATTTGGAACCAGAGATCTCTGCCTGGAACTCTCCAGAGGTCACTGGGATCAATGGGTTTGGAACCAGAGGATCTGCCAGGGTGCAGTTTCAGACCTGATTTTTGTCTGTTCTTGCCTGTGACCTCTATTGTGATGCCCATATTGTTACTTCAGTGCTGGAAATCAAAGGCAAGCGCAGCCTAGAAATACTTGAGCAGAAAAAAAAAATTAATAACTTGGTCTTACCTTTGCATTTCAAAGGATCTGTCACATCACTCAAAGAGCCACATGTTTTTAGTGATAATGCCACCTATACCAGAGACAGGATTCTATTCACACCAAAAGTTATTGATTTTTTAACTGAATTGCAGTGAAAATAGAGGTGAACAAGATGCTCTCCAATCCAGTGATACGCTGTAGAATATGTCAGTTGGAGGTCACTTGATTTTTTAATATATTTATATATATGAATCTCTCTAACATGTGTACAGCCAAGCCTGGAAGTGGCAGAGCAGCTTTGTCACCTGGGTGTCATTAGTTCCCAAATTTTTTCTGGATTTTAATGTAGGATTTTATGAGATCTTATTGATAGGAGCACTAAATAATTCCTAATAATATTCTGTCATTTCTAGTTCCATGCTGCACCTTATTGGGAAAGTATGAAAACAAAGCCAACCATTTAAAACATAAAGATTCCACTTTTAGCTTCTTCTAACATTCCATTCCTAGGGAACTCACATCTTTTATCCAACATTTTAAGAACTTTGATCAGCACAACAACATCTGTGAGATTCTCTGGATCTGGAGGATAATTTCTAGTTGCAACTTGGTTTTTAATATACAACAGATTGAATAATTGTGAGTGACAGCCATAATTATTTAAACTATTGCACTGTGTAGCCCCACCTCCCCTTTAATGGTTCAGGGAAGAATATATGTATCAGATTAGCATAAATTTAATTTACTGTCTCATAGAAAATGCAAATCGAGAAGGCAAAACTTTAAGTAGCATTCATTTAGTTTTTCATGCAGGACAAGGATTCTTACCAAGGGTGAGGCAGAAACAAATCAGCATAAACTTTGTGAGTAATTTGAATTTATCTGTGAAGGTGGAGCAGAGTGCTGAGTGTTCCCTTTATGGTCTGGCTGATGATCTTTTGGGAATCCTGAATTTCTTGTTCTTTCTCTACCAGTTTTCTTAAATGTGCTGGGATTCATCCCCCCTCAAATCCTTTGCTAAAACCCCTTTTTAATTTTTATCTTATTTTATTTTGAGGTCAGCTCTTCAGCAACACCAGCGAGCTCTAACTGAGGGTGAGAATCCCCCAAATATTTTCAACCCAAGACCAAGATTTAGCTTTGCTCTGACTCTGGCACTTGACTCTCAGTGGAAGATCCATTCCCTTGCTGGGGATGATTAACCCAGAGCAGTTACCAGGGACAGGGGGGTCAGCAGCCAGACCAACATCTCAACACCCCCCCTCAAACCACCCTGGGAGATGCTGCTCTCCTGCACACAAAACCTCCCCTCAGAGCCTTTTTTCTGGCAAGTCTGGGAAAATAAACAGGCTTTAAAGTACACCCTAAAATCCTCTCCAAACTGCAAGTCAAGTACGACTTTCTACAGCATGACAAGATTTTAACATGGTTCCTATATTTATATATATATATATTTTAAAGTCAGAGTTCCTTATTTATCATAGGAATCAAGAAACAAAGGTCTCCTGCCTTTGATTTCCTGAGAGAAAACATTTTACAAATGCCTCAGGAGAGTTCTGAGGGTTGTTTAAAGTCATCTACTGTTTTTAAAGATGGAAGTTCAAGGGAAATGATTTCAAAGGAGCTCAGAGGAGAGAAGCTGAAGTTGGCACATCTTCTCATTTGTGTATTCCTTAGCTCTGGTTTGAAGGAAGGAAAAGTCTCGTTGTTTTGTAGAGACAGAAGAACTGAAATTGCCAACAAAATAAATCAGCTCTGATGAAAAGATTGTGTTTTTTTCATCATCTGGATGTAGATCCCACCCAAATGGAATTGTGAGCAGAGGTTAAAGGGAGAATGCAATGGTTGAACCTCTGCAGCCTCATCGACTCTTTATTAAAGATGCAATTCAAGCATTGGAATAAAATCTCTTGGGAAAGCATCAAGCAAGGCTGAAATGTTTATGGAAAACAGTGCAAAAGGGATATATTTTTAATTTTCTCAGCAGTTTTTACTGTACATCCCCATCTGTGTTCAAATTGCTCTTATTATTTCCCCCTCCCTTTTTTTTTTTTTTTTTTTTTTTTTGAAGGTGATGGGAATGCCTGATAACATCTGGGAGATTTTCTAGAATTGGAGGATAAATTCTACTTGTAATTTGCTTTTCTAACATACAGGTAACACTTCTGGAACAGAAGAAGTGGGAAAGAGCATCCTGCAGTCCTGCAATCCCTTTCTCCAGGAATCACTTGACCTTTGGAGCAGACCCTGTCTGAGAGGATGCTTCTCTTCAGGGCTCTGTTTGGAAACAAATACTGCACAAAAGTTCCTGAAAAATGTTTGTTTAATCCACCTGCAGCGAGAGCAAGAGACTTTATAAACAGCCTGCAAGAAGCCTTGCTGATAATCTCTGCTTAGAACATCATCTTAAACTGGTATATCACATTGTGCTGGCAAAAATAAGAAAAAAGCTCGAGTTAATTAAAATAAATTGATTGCCTTTCATTTACCACTGGCGTGTTTACAGTTCCCTCATCTGTGGCACCTCCTGAACTGCTCACAACATGACACAATCGTTTCGAAGAGGGGGAAGTGATTATGTTATCTCATTTAGAGCACTGTGGCATCATGGGAAGGTGGATTATCAGCCAAAACGGTGTGTCAGCTTCATTCCTGAGAAAGAAGAATTCTAGAGATGATTTTTCCATCAGATCTAATATCTGCTGATCAGATAAGCAGCTGCATTGTCTGCTTGATCATTGTTCAATTTTTTCAGCCTTGGCCATATTTTCCTGATTGCCATAGAAATATCTTTGTTATTCTATTATCTATAAAGATAAGTCAGTCTCTCAATTTCATTTATTTGTGTCTTCATTTAGCTCCACATTTTCCCCCAGTATTTTTAGGGCTCAGTGACTTCAGAATCCTCTCCAGAACAGTCAAGGCAAGGGTTTGACAGCTCATTTCAGACCTCTCTAAGCCAATCTTCTCCAGCCTGCACATCAGGTACCTCTTGTCCAGCAGCCTGGATCAAGCCAGACCCTCTTTGGATTAAATTGTTAAAGACACCAAGGGCATGAAGCACCTTTGACAAAAATTTGTGTAATTTATGATGATGATCATAAATGCAATT